>NW_007728237.1:41125-60336 GCF_000696425.1 Galeopterus variegatus
TATGGTGGGACAGTGGCCAGAGTCTGTGTCACTTCGGAGGCACATGGGGCTTGCCCCTTTGTGCCTCTTGACTCCCCCCACCAAAGTCTTCTCAGCTCTCCCTGCCCCCTCAGCAGCCCAGCCTCTGCCCTTGCCAGGTGCTCCTGGGTGACTTTGGGCTGCTAGGGTGACTCCTGGGGCTCCCCACCCTGGGTTTGGCCCTGGCCTCTAAGTGTTTTCACCCCCTTTCTGGCTTCTCTGGTCGTGGCACAAATTTCCACTTGCAAGGGTACTGGGGACTAGGGGACCCAGGACCGAGAGGTTTCTGGCTCCCTACTCCCTTCACCTAGACATTGACGACCTGAAAAGCCTGCACTTCACCAGGGAACTCAAAGTGTTGACAATATCTCTGGGTGACAATTGGGAGAACGGGTTTGGTCCGGTTTTCTCCCGGGTTTCTACTCTCTAGGCACACTTTACAATTTATTTCTACTACTCTCTAGGCACACTTTACAATTTATTTCTAAGTCTGTATCTGATATTCCAATTCCCTAGGATTCCGGCATCAGAGCGCCTTTCAGCTCGTGCTCTTTAGAGGGAGATGTGCTTCTCTTCTGTGGAACAGATCCTGGGCAACTGAGCTTCACAGCTTGACTCTTGCACACATCATCTCAATCTGGGGTGGCCCACAGGACTCAGAGGGGGCAACTTTATGAAAAATCAGATTTTCTTGATTCTTTTGAGAGAGAAAAAAACCTATTAATGTACTTAGGGGTGACATTCACCTAATCTTAGGGGTGAGATTTGTAAGATCTTAATGGACTTCTCTCTGAAATGATGCTTGGGTTGTCCTCTTTCTGTTAGGTCACCAGATCCCTAGGGGTGTGTCCTCACGGACTCCTGCCATTAGGAATCATGACATAAACGTTGGAGAAGTACTGCTGTGCAGCTCCCCAGCTCTTTAAGAGAGGACCCTGATGTCTGATTTGTATTTTGCCCCCTGGCAGCTGCTGATTCATGACGAAAACCCAGAAGACTGAAGTTAAATTTCATTATTGCCTTTTTTTAGTCATATTTTCAGTCCATTTCTTCAGCTACTTGGTGATCATTGCAACACTTTGTAGGGATGCTGGCAGCATTAAATAAGGTGGGAGAAATAAGAATATTTTGTAAACACTGTAAAGTAGGATGAGAATAGAGGGGCTTAGAGAGCTCTGAATATCACCGCTTTTCCTTACCAAGAAAGGAACAGCCCTGCTGGTCTCAGAGCAAATAACAAACTAAAATCTGGCAGCTCTGATTCAACCACACATGGTGGTTTCCAGTCACCTCAGGAGGTGAGTCTTGGCTGGCCAGGCTCCTGGGAACAGGGGATCCAGAGGTGGCTGAATGGTTTTGTGTCTGAGGTACCCCAGAAATTGGGGCCCAGAAGGGGACAGAGGGGGAAGGAAAGTAGGATAGAAGGAAACTGAGGCAGGGATTTATAGGAGAGAGAGAAGATCTTGGACCAGCCTTCTCACTGGGTAGTGCTGGGCTTGTCCCCTCTTCTCTGAGCTTCTCCCTTGACGCTGTACACATGAAGGATGGACCACGAGCTTGGATACCCCATTGGGTCCTGCTGCAGAAAGCACTGGACGATGCTGATAACACCAAGGCCCAGGGCTCAATCCCTCTACTGGCCACCACCAAAAAGACCCCAACAAGACAAACAAACAAAAAAACCTACAACATAAGAGCTGCTCGGGAGGGAGGGATGATGGGGGAGAGAGACCTTGAGAAGTGGGCACAGAGGGGCTACAGGAGGAGGGCTTGGTCCAGGTGAGGCAGGAAAGAGACTTTTGCCAGTTGACGGGGAAGAAAGGACATCAGAGGGCTGAGTCATGGAGGGGGACAGAGCGTCTCCATGTGCGCTCTCATCTCTCCTGGCCCACATCATACACCGAGGGGGAGGACCTCACATCAGCAGCTTATGTGAGGGAGCTGGAGGTAAGTGCCCTGCAGGCCAGTCCCCCAACCACCTCCCATGCTGGGGGCTGGGTGCCCCGCTGCCACCTGAGCGCCCATCCCCACCCCTAATGATTGCTCGATCTCTCCCCAACCCTCCTCCAACCCCTCCTCTCCTCATGCGCCTCAGGACCGGTGTCTAGACCTGGCAGGAGCCCGGGACTCCATCTTTGTCCACAATAAACACCTGAGGAGTGTGATGCAGGGATTAGTAAGAGTCCTGTGGGGTCCCCTGATTCCATTCTGCCAATTCCGGGCTCCAATTTCCCCTTGGGGCTCTGAAGAAAGGGGCTGGGGGCCCCTGGAGCCAAGGGAGAATGGGGTGCTGGGGGGCCTGGGTCTCAGCGGGAGGGACCCCAGACCACGCAGCGTGGCTCTTTCTGTTGCTGTCCTGTCTGCCTGCTCTCTCTTCTCCAGACACTCCTGCTTGAGTCCTCGCCACACGTGCCCTGGGCTGTCCCCCTGCTGGAAACACTGGGCTGACTGTTGTCAGGAGCCGTGTGTTCCCGCCCCGACTTAGTTCCTGCTTTTCTCTATCTTTGGTTTGGACAAGCCTCTCTCCTGCCTGGGCCCGAGTGTCGTGAGATAGAATTAGAGGATGTCAAAAGTCCCTTTTAGCTCTGAGAATGAAAGATTTCTAGGCGCACATGAGATGTCGCCTAGATGTCGCACAGGGATCTTGCCTGTCCCTTCCATTCCTGGATCCCTGCTATGAAGAACAGTCCCTGTCCCGTGGTGTGTGAGTCACGGTGAATGCATGCACCCTTCTGAATCGCACGCTGGAAGAAAGGTAGTCTTTCTTTTCTCAGCCTCCATTTCTAGAGGTTTCTGTGGTTGTCCTTTAAAGAGAATCCAGATTCAGATGTTTAACTGTGTAGCTGTGAGTGAAAAGCAACAAACACATAAATTCTCTCTCCTTGGGGGTTCGAGGAGAGTTTGTCAATTTGCGTCCCCATAGGATCTGAGAGCTTTTCCTTGAGAATCCATTCCTGGCACCTGCCCCCTGCTTCCCAGTCTGGGGAATGGAGCTGAGAGGGACAACATCAGTCACCTTCCTGTGCCTGTCCACATGGAGGACATGGCACCAGGAAAGTCTGGATCAAGTGGAAAGAGGAACATGGTTTCTTTGTTCACTCATTCCATGGCTGATGGGTTTGGGGAAAGACTCAGGTGGAGACGCCCCAGGCTCGTCTTGCCCACTCCCAACCTGGACAAGGCTGACCCCTGCACCCCACCCTCAGCCCCACAAGGTCCCTGAGAATCTGTTCTCACTGCTGGGCTTCTCCTGGGCCACTGGTGGCATTCTGGGGGCCTGTCCCTTGCTGTTGCATCTCTGCCTCCCCAGTAAGAGGTGTTCCTTTTCTCTTCCCATAGCAGGAGAGTAGGCGTCAGCAGGTGGAATTCCTGCATGAACAACTGCAGGTGAGTGGACTGTATGGCATCCCTCACGTCCCCTAGAGAACCTTCCTTTCCCTCTCTCAGCTCCTGTTTGGCTTTTCTCCCAAATGCTCAGATCTGGACTACTAATGCCTGGATGTTTGAAAAGGCGAAGTTACATGGCATGCTGGCGAATGCTAACCGGGCGGTCTGGCAAAAAGCAGGTGTGAATCTGGACACCCTTCCTCCCTCAACCTGGTGCCTTGGCGGGCCTTTGGGGGAGTCCTTTGGGCTCCATCTCAACCTCTGTCATTCCAGGGGAGCGTGAGCATCTGGCAAGCTGCCTGCGTCCCGTGAACAACTGCTAAAAGAGCTGCAGCAGAGCCTGTCTGACCTCTCTGCACGACAGAAGGAGGCCGAGAGGGTGAGCCCAGCACCTGCCCTCATGCTTGTGCCTCCACCCCCAGGGAAAAATGGCCTTAGAGAATCAGATAGACCTGGATGTTCACATCCCAGCTGTGAGTGATGTTAGCACTTAACCTCTAATACCTTTTACTTCATCTACAAAATGGAGATAATAACAGTAACTGCCTCCTATGGTGGTTGTGAGGATTCGATGGATTGTTAGCATGGCACCTGGTGATGTGCTCAATACAGAGTCAAACGATGGTGATGACAGTCATGACAATGGCAACGTGACCCAGTATCCCTGGGCCTCTGTCAGCCAGCTGTAAATGAGATCTCTTTCCCTGCCTCTTCCACTATTACTGAGTTCTTAGTAAAACCAACTGAGAACATGGGCTTGGAAATGCCTTGAAAAAGATGTCAAGTGTGATTCAGGGGGAGGAAATGTCACTGCTGAATGGTTACTGTCAGTGTTAGTGTGCCCCAACTACGTCTTCTCCCTGCCGAATCCGGACTTCACCTTTCTGTATTTGTAGTTCTACCATGACCTGAAGAAAGAGAGAGAGAGAGAGGCTCTGCAGCTGCAGCTGGAGTGCAACAAGTAGGAGGGGAAGGTGGATGGCAGGTCTGGGGGCCTCAGCGTGAGTGATGTGGTGGGAGGTGGGAGGGGACAGGTGAGCACAGTGAGGTGGATGCACAGGTCTGGATGTGTGCAGAGCCAAGCTCTGGTCCTAGCTGTGCCAATGACTCATGTGTGGCCTCAGGCAATTCATGTCCCCTCTCTGAACTGCCACTTGTGACTTGATTCCTGGGGCCCCTTCCCATGCCGTGGTCCTCCGGTTGTGTGTCAAAGTCAGTGCGTTGATCACAAAAGCGGTCCTTTCTGTTCCTCATTCTTTCCATTCTCCACTACCTCTGGCCATAGGAACAACTATGGGAACCTCAACCACCACCAGTCCCTACTGAAGGGGAAGCTGCAGGTCCTGGAAATGGAGAAGGCAGCCTTGCAGCTTCACATAAAAGAGATCGCCAAATCTAAGCTCCTGCCACAACAAGTGAGTGGCTGAAGCCCAGGGTTTTGGTTTTATGGGAGTGGGTGTAGAGAGGAAGGTGGCAGCCTGTCCCTCCTTAAGCCACCCCCTCCATGGCTCATGCCTTGTGCTCTGGGCAGGTTCACACTTTGATGGACGAGCATGGTCCGAATCAGGTCCAGGAGGCTGAGAACTGCTTGGCTGACATGAGCAGGCAGACAAGTTAGCTGGGGCTGGGGTGGCCTGGGAGCAGGCAGGGGGAAGAGAAAGAGGTTTGCACCAGCAGATGGCAGGTTTTGTCACCTGAGCCTCAGTGTCCCCATCTGCAGAGAGGGGTGGAGTGCCCGTTGCCAGCCACCTGCAGTTGTCTTGAGCACAAGAATGTAAAGAACTCTATTTGAAAGTGGTTTGAACAATTGACCATCATCTGGGTGTGAGGAATGATTATCCGGGAAGCCATGGTCTGGGGCAAGGAGCCTGAATTAGAAGCTGTGTGCCAAGAAGAGGGTTTTTTGCAACTCCAGAGGTCAGAGGCCCTTACAATTCACTTCATTTCCCAGCTGAGCCTCCACACCCAGATCCCCCAGCAGGACCCTCCCAGAAAGAACGGCAGCTGCAGGTAGAGGCTGAGCAACTTCAGAAGCAGCCAGAGAGTCCGGTGGGTCAGCTCCAGCCTCAGGTAAAGGACAATGAGAGTCTCAGACACCTGAACTGGGAGCAGCAAGAGTGGCCACTGGAGCTGGGGCAGGCTGCTGAGCTTTGGGGCAAGTAGTGCAGGCAGGTGCTGGAGGGCATGCAGCACCACCATGCCACTGCCAGCCACACGTGGTCCCAGGCCCATAATCTCCAGGAGCTGCTGGCTGAGCTGCAGGCGGGCTTTGTCAGGCTGGTGCTCCACCTGCCCTGCTGGCTTGCCCTCCGCTCCCTCCCCCTGGGCCTTTGTTTCCCCACTTGTAAAATGGGGCGGTGGAGACCTCACGCAAAATGGTACCTGGGAGGGCAGCTGCGAGCCAGTGCACTGTGCCCCCTTCCCTGTGCTGTGGGTCTCCAGCTGCATCAGGTGGCCACCAATTGCTTCTCTCCATCCAGACCAATTAGAACATGGAGGTCAGCAGTGAACTGCAGTCAGGGCAGCATATAAAGACATAGCTTGCCGAGAAGTTGGGCCAGCTGCAGGAGTAGCTGGGAGACCGAAAGGAGAGGGGGCCTTAGCCAGGCCAGGCAAGGCCAGGTGCGCCATTAGCAGCAGGGTACCCACAGTGGCAGGGCGCCTTTACAAGCAGATCAGGCAATGGGGCCCCTAGAAGTGGGTCAGGTCAGGGGGACCTGACCACACTGGAAAAACCCAAAGCTGTGGTAGTCCTGGTCTGGTATTTATAATTCATTTACTGTCCCTCCATGTTCTGATGCATTTTCAAACCAGGTGCCATTTTATCATACACAGTGTTGCCTAGAAACATTAGAAGACAGTTTCATGTTCTTCCATTACCAGGACAACAAAACTAAAAAGTGTAACACAGTCAACTTCTCGTAGAGAAGAGGAAAAGGTTTTGTTAACCTATAACCCATGGCAAGAATGGAAGAATGTCCCTGGCACCATGAACGACATTTGCAAATGCTCATTCAAGTGTATGTCTGAGTTATTTCCCCCTCTGTGTGCATATTTTCTTCATAAATGAACGATGAGCTCTTTGAGGACATTGTTTCATTTCCCTGTGTACCTCCTAGCACATAGTAGGTGCATAACCATACATTGATGACTCATTAAACAGGTGTTTATTGAGTACCTGTGGCATGCCAGGTAGTACATGCTTAGGACTGGTGATGTTTACAGGGATGTGATGAAAATAATAGCTGACATTACAGAGGACTTACTATGTGCTCAACTCTGCATGAATGTGTTTGCTGAGTCTCTTGCAATAACTGTGCTGGAGTAATGTGCCAGACAGACTCTCAGGTGGTCACAAGATCTCTGCCTCCTGGTGTTCATGATCTCATATCCTCTCCTTTCCCTGAGTGTGGGCAGCACCTTGTGGCTTGCTTTTAACCAATAGACTATGGCAAGGGTGATGGGATGTCACTTTCATGATTAATCACATAGGATTGTGACCTCCAGCCTGGCTGGCTTTGATGAAGCAAGCAACCATGTGACAAGGAACTGAGAGTGGTTTCTCAG
This sequence comes from Galeopterus variegatus, assembly GCF_000696425.1. Taxonomy (NCBI): domain Eukaryota; kingdom Metazoa; phylum Chordata; class Mammalia; order Dermoptera; family Cynocephalidae; genus Galeopterus; species Galeopterus variegatus. Next base: position 48,098 of record NW_007728237.1, read on the forward strand.
AGTTGAGGGTGATCTCTGGTCAATAGGGAACAATAAACTGAGAACTTTAGTCCTACAACTGCAAGGAACTGAATTCTGCCACCAACTGTGTGAGCTTGCAAGTGGATCCTTCCTCCGTTGAGCCCCAGATGAGACTGCAATCCTAGTGGACACTCGTATTGCAGCTTTGTGAGATCCTAGGCAGAGGACCCAGCTAACCTTTACTGAGACTCTTGACACACAGAAACTGACATACTAAATGTGTGTTTTTAAGCAATTAAGTTTGTGGTAAGACTGTTATGCATCAATAGATAATTAGTATGGCAATCTTCCCAATTTACAGATGAGTAAACCAAGGCTCAGAGGGGTTAAGTCATTTGAGCAAAATCACACAACTCTTTTCTGTGAAAGCTTGGATTCAAACCCAGGCAACCTGACCCCTGACTCCAGGCAGCCTGCTCTCAACCCCTCCAGTATTCTATCTCCCTAATAATAATGGCTAATGTTGTTGGCCTGCCATATGCCAGCTACTCTTAATTATTTTACAGACTTTGTCTCATACAACTGTCACAGCAATCCTATGAGGTAGGTGCCTCATGCTAAAGATGTGGAAACTGAGTCCTAGAAATGTTAAGTGGCTTGCCCAAGGTTGCTCAGGTGTTGTGTCATTTTCAGACCCACGTCTATCTGACCCTGACTCTTTGTGCTTAATCACTAAGCTGTACTGCTGGCTGAGTCCCTTGAACTTGCTCTCTTCTCCTGTTCCGAACCTTCAGCCCACCAGCAAGCTGAATAGATCTATGTTCAAAATATATCCTCCTTCCCTCTAGACTGCCACCACCCTTGTCTAAGCGCCCACTACCTCTCTTGTGGATTATTGCTGTGCTGTTTCCATTTTTTAAAAGGTGACTCTGGGGGCCAGCAGGTTAGCTCAGTTGGTTAGAGTGCAGCCTTGTAACACCAAAGGCGAGGGTTTTGATTCCCATACCAACCACCCACCCACCAAAAAAAAAAAAAAGAAAGAAAGAAAAAGACTCTGGTTCTTGTGTGGAAGAATGCTGTGAATTCTTCGACCTAGCAATCAGAGTAGACTTTTAATAATGTAATCAGTAGACTTTCAAAAACGTAATCAGGGCTGGCTAGTTAGCTAAATTGGTCAAAGCACTGTGTTAACACCAAGGTCAAGGGTTCAGATCCCCATACTGGCCAGCCACAAATCATGTGATCAATAATGTAATCACATCCTATCATGTCTCAGCTTTAAAACAAATAATTGATGTGGATACTCCACCCTTAAGGAGATGGAGAATAACTCTCCACTCCTTAAAGGTGGGCTGTGACTTCCTTCAACAGTATAGAAGGAAGGGGAGAGAGGATCAGTTTACCATAGAGAAAGGGCAAGCACACCTCAGCCAGGTGATCAAGGTCAGCCTCAGCAGTGATAAGTCATGTTGATGGTGGGGACATTGGAACCCTGATATAATGTGATGAGAAAGGTGCTTCACCTGGGTGATCTTCCTCCCCGCAAACCCATCACCACAAAGAAAACATCAGACAAAACCATATTGAAGAACATTCCATAAAATACATAACCAGTACTCCTCAATACTATTGAGGGAGTGAGGGTTCGATGCGGATAGAGTTTCAGTTTGGAAGATGAGAAAGTTCTGGAGATGATGATGGTGATGGCTGCACAGCAGTGCAAATGTGCTTAATGTCACTGAGCCGTGCACTTAAACACGGTTAAGATGACGCATTTTATGTTATGGATATTTTACCACAATTAAGAAGTATGTGAAAAAGTTGTTTTCATGAATTTCCCTAATTCAATTTAAAATAAAGAGCATGAAATCCCTTCCATGGCTCTGCCTTGTCCCAGGGCAGCCTGGGGCTTCCCTCCGTTCTCCAGGCCCAGGACCTTTGTACATGCCTAGCTCGGCCCCACTCCGTTCCAGGTAAATGTCCTCGGCATCACCTACATGTAGAGAGGCTGGATTCCCAGCCTCCCATGAGCCCAGCACCAGGCGAGGAAGGGTTGACGAACATCTAGGTCTCCCTCCAGGCTGGGGGATCCCCACAGGCAGAGATGGGTCTCCAGGACCAACATCTGCTGGGCACACTGCGGGCACAAGAAACTGATGAATGAATGAATGAATGAATGAATGAATGAATGAATGAATGAATGAATGAATGAATGAATGAATGAATGAATGAATGAATGAATGAATGAATGAATGAATGAATGAATGAATGAATGAATGAATGAATGAATGAATGAATGAATGAATGAATGAATGAATGAATGAATGAATGAATGAATGAATGAATGAATGAATGAATGAATGAATGAATGAATGAATGAATGAGCAATGAATGAGTGCTTGGGGTGGGGCCATGAGAGAGGGGGTACTGTCACATGTGCTGGGCTGGGACTCGCTCAGGACACCTGGCTTTCCCCCCAGCTCGGGGTCTGTACCTACATTGGGCCTTGGTGGTCCCATCTGTGAAATGGGCAACTCCTCCCCAGTGTCTCTGGAGAGCTGGGGAAATGCTGCAGAAGTGGAAAGGCAGGTAGGAAGCCTCATGGGAGCCCAGGGAGCTCTGGCAGGGGTCCTAACCAGTGAGGCCCCTGGGAACCTGTCTTCACCTTGTCCAAAGCTCTCCTCTCCCTGACACCCCCAGCCCGTGACGTGAATGTCAGGGTGTGTGTGGCGGGGGGGTGAGGCAGCACTTACCAGAAGCTGCCAAGCTCTCAGGAGGGGGAGGTCCATTCAGTAGCCAACCCCCCCATAGACCATCCGCCCATTGCTCAGATAGGCTTTGGGGGCCAGGGAGAGGTGGCGGCCAGTTGGACACCCAGCCAGACCACCCCCAAGCTGAAATTCCCAGACACCATTAGGTGTAAGTCCCCATTCTACAGCTGGGGAAACTGAGGGTCAGGGAAAGGCAGTCCCAAAGGTGGGGCAGGCATGAGGGATCCACCAGCTGGGTGTGGCCAGGCCACTGTGGCCGAGTCCTGAGGGGTGGTCTGAAGCTTGTGATCCAGGCCAGTGGTCATTTTGTCCCAGCTCCACTGTCCTTCCTTAATCACCCTTTGCCAGGGCAGGTTCCTTTCCACCTCAGGCCCTTTGCACGTGCAGTTCCCACTGCTTCAGACACTCGTCCCCTGAGTATCCCATAAGTGCCGCCTCACTCATGTAGGTTAAGGATGACTGTGGGTTAAGGGTGACCCCCCAAACGTTCATGTGTTGGAAACCTGACCCCCACTACAACAGCATCGAGAGGGTTGGATTGTGAGGACTGAGCCCTTGTGACTAGATCGACCCATCCATGGAGTCAAGAGCATGGTTCTGATGGCTTTATGACAAGGGCCAGTGAGCAGGTGAGCAACCCTGCGTTGCTGTAGAGTCACCACCAAGAAAAAGGCCCTCACTAGATGTGTTTCCTGGATCTTGGACTGCCCGGCCTCCAAGCTGTAAGAAATAACTTTCATTTCTTAATAAGTTACCCAGTTGCAGGTATTCCATTATAAGCAACACAAACAGACTAATACAATGTCACAGATTAATTTTCACTGCAGAATGTCAGAATGACCTTCCCTGACCTTCCCAGCTAAGTCCACCATCAACCTGATCCAAGAGATTCTGTTGACTCACCCTATTTGATTTTTTTTTTCCTGGTTGACTGGCCAGGAGAGGGATTGAACCCTGGACCTTGTTGTTAACACTACCACGCTCTAACCACTGGGTTAACCAGCCAGCCCAACTGGTCCTACATGATCTTGTACCCGAGATGATCTCGTACTATGGCTGCACTAATTTACAGTCCCATCAACACCATAGGATTTTCCTTTCTCTGCATTCTCACCAAAATTTATAATTCTCTGTCTTTTTGATTATAGCCAGTCTAACAGAAGTGAGATTAGATCTCAGTGTGCTTTTGATTTGCATTTCCCTGATGATTAGAGATGTCGAGCATTTTTTATTGTACCTGTTGGCCATTTGTATGTATTCCTTTGAAAAATGTCTATTCGGCTACTTTGTCCAGTTTTTAATTGGATTATTTTTTTACTATGAAGTTGTTTGAGTTCCTTGTATATTCTGGATATTAATCCCTTGTTGGATATATATGGTTTGCATGTATTTTCTCCCATTCAGTAGGTTGTCCTTTCACTCTGTTGATTGTATCAAGCTTTGTAGCTTGATATAATCTCATTTGTTTATTTTGTTGTTGTTGTTGCCTCTGCTTTTGTGGTCTTATTCATAAAGTCTTTGTCCCATCCTACATCCTCAAGTGTTTCCCCTATATTTTCTTCTATAAGTTTCATAGTTTCAGGTCTTGTACTTAAGTCTTTAATCCATTTTGAGTTGGTTTTGGCATATGGCAAGAGGTATGGGTCTAGTTTCATTCTTCTACACATGGATATCCAGTTTTCCCAGCACCGTTTACTGAAGAGTATAGTCATACCATTTAATACCTCAAGTCAACTTTACATTGATGAGTTATTTCTTTTTTTTTTTTTTTTTTGTCTTTTGTCTTTTTCTGTGTCCGGCAACGGATCGCAACCCTCAGTGTTGCCCCCGCACCGGACCGGGGACCGGCAATGGGATCGCAACCCTCGGTGTTGCTCCCACGCCTCGCTCAGCCAGTGAGCGGGAACCGGTCTGTATGTGGGATCCGAACCCTCGGGTGGGAGCGCCGCCGCGCTTCCCAAGCGGCGCACTATCCAGTGCGCCACCGGGCGGCCCTGATGAGTTATTTCTAATGAAAGTCTTTGCTCTTCATTAACTCTGAGATGTTTGAGTGTTTATAAAATCAAGCTTATGTTTTTCTCAAAGTTAAGGAAGCATATATTTTGCTTTTAATAAATAAATTGCATGATTTTCAGTTGGTGTCTTTTGATTGGAGAAAAACAAATAATTTTCTTAAGAAAAATGCATTGAAAATACTAGCTTCTTTAATGACTTTGTTACCTATCTCCTACTATTGTTCTCTTTGTACCCCTTTCGTCTGGGCTGGAAAACAATACAATAGGTGAAATCTTTCATAAAACTATAAACTATACACTTACTGGTTTTAAGAGCCAGAAATACAGACTCTTTCTATAAGTGTGATCATTTTACTGTATGTCATCTGGCCAGTCCTTCATAGTTGATCATTGTATGTTCTTAAATTCTCTTTCTAATCATTTCATTCGTGTTTGCTTCCCTGTGTGTCATTCAGAAATTCTTTACAGGTCATCCTCTGATCCAGTGATCTGGAGATTTAAATAACTAATCACAGTGAGCAAATTATGTGCTTGTTCCACCCAAATGTCCTATGTGTTTCTGTAGAAATTATATAGCGAAGACATACGCTCAAAAGCTCTGTACGTCAAACAGTAGAGTCATAATTCTCAAATAAATTTGCCTTTAAACCCTGGAGCCTCATGACGGCACAACTTGAAGTGGTAGAAAATCCAGTGAGGCGTGTTGCCAAAAGTAGTTTCCTACTGCAAGTTGCAGAACAATTCATTAAAGTGTTTTCAACTTTAATACAAATCCATGACATAAACTCTAAGAAAAAAAATTTTTTTTCCTTTTTTGTCTTTTTTACTGACCGGTAACGGGATCGCAACCCTCGGTATCGCGCCCGTACCGGGGACCGGCAACAGGATCGCAACCCTCAGTGTTGTGCCCGCACCACGCTCAGCCAGTGAGCAGGAACCGGTCTCCACATGGGATCCGAACCCTCGGTGGGAGCGCCACCACACCCCCAAGCGGTGCACTCTCCAGTGCACCACCGGGCCGGCCCTCTAAGAAAAATTTAATAGGCACATTGTAAAAGGAGTATTTTAAAGGGAATATCATGAGAATACTGAATCACATTTAAATTTGAAAGAACAGGATTCTCTTGGTTTGATGAGTTTTGAAAGAGAGGTGTGAAAAGTAAGTATGAGTTTAAAGAGAAGAAAGAAGAAGAAAATAGATACAGATGAGCCAAAACGTGAGTCTGCTAAGAGAAAACAACAAAGCGATTTAATGTTTCCTTCTCTGCTCCTTTTATGTATCCAGAGAGAATACTGAATCTCAGTCTCCCTCCCGCACGTACCACACAGCACTTTCTCTGACTCCATCAAATGTTTGTCTGGGAAACAACTATTTTCATTTTCAATAGGGCAAAATTGTTGTCAAAGCAAAGCAAGGCAAAACCTCAGAAAATCGTACTAAGGAGCTTCAGAAAATTAATGATAGGTTTAAATTTTGTCTGTTATCCTCTTATAGGGTGAAAATTTTGATTCTTGTTTCTATTGTGATTGGAAGACATGATGTGATTTGGAGGAAAATAGACGTCAGTAAGTGTAGCTGCGCTGGTGTTTTCATGCTGGTTTTTGTGCGTTACCAGCGGACTCATGTGCCGTCACCCGGTGGGACTTCAGAGACTCCAGGACCTCTTCTTCCAGTCAAGCTGTCCTTTCCTTAACTGTTCTCTGCGGCCTCCAGTGTACTCATGTGCCGTCACCCGGTGGGACTTCAGAGACTCCAGGACCTCTTCTTCCAGTCAAGCTGTCCTTTCCTTAACTGTTCTCTGCGGCCTCCAGTGTCTTTAACATTTCCTTCCTTTCAGTTAAGTGCTATTCCCATTAATGTCTTCAAAACTTGAAGAATCTTGGGGCCGGCCCGGTGGCACACTGCTACAGTGCGCCGCTTGGGAAGCACGGTGGCGCTCCCGCCGAGGGTTCGGATCCCACGTACAGACCGGTTCCCGCTCACTGGCTGAGCGAGGTGTGGGAGCAACACCGAGGGTTGCGATCCCGATGCCGGTCCCAGTCCGGGACGGGCGCGACACTGAGGGTTGCGATCCGTTGCCGGACACGAAAAAAGACAAAAAGGAAAAAAAAAGAACTTGAAGAATCTTAAAGTGAATTCTTTTTTTTTTGTCTTTTTCCGTGTCCGGCAACGGATCGCAACCCTCAGTGTCGCGCCCGTCCCGGACTGGGACCGGCATCGGGATCGCAACCCTCGGTGTTGCGCCCTCCCCTCACTCAGCCAGTGAGCGGCCGGTCTGTACGTGGGATCCAAACCCTCGGCGGGAGCGTCGCCACACTCCCAAGCAGGGCACTGTAGCAGTGCGCCACCGGGCCGGCCCTTAAAGTGAATTCTTTTTTTTTTGTCTTTTTCCGTGTCCGGCAACGGATCGCAACCCTCAGTGTCGCCCCCGTACCAGACCGGGACCGGCAACGGGATCACAGCCCTCGGTGTTGCTCCCGCGCCTCGCTCAGCCAGTGAGCGGGAACCGGTCTGTATGTGGGATCCGAACCCTCGGCAGGAGCGCCGCCGCGCTTCCCAAGCGGCGCACTATAGCAGTGCGCCACCGGGCCAGCCCCTAAAGTCAATTCTTTTATTGGTTTCTTTTCAATGTGTCTCTTATCTGAGGGCATCTTGAATGGGTCAGGGGGAGCAGCCAATCACTGAAATGGGAGGACACCAAAGAGAAGAGGACACCACTCATTTTCATTGTTTTGGGGGTTTTATTATTTATTTACTTTATAAAGATGACCAGCAAGGGGATCTCAACCCTTGACTTGGTGTTGTCAGCACCACGCTCTCCCTAGTGAGCTAACCGGCCATCCCTATATAGGGATCCGAACCCGTGGCCTTGGTGTTATCAGCACCACACTCTCCCAAGTGAGCCACGGGTCGGCCCAAGGCTTCCTTATTTCTTGATAAGAGTTTCACAGCACCTTCTGATTGCTCCGTGTCTCCAGTCCCCTGCTTCCAGTCATCCATTCCTCATGCCAGGGGCTCTCAACCTTGAGACTAGCGACATCTGGGGCTGGATCGTTCTCTGTGGTGGGCCATCCTGTGCACTGTAGGGCGTTGAACAGCGTTCCTGGCCTCCACCCACTATACCAGTAGCACCTTCTGTGTTGTGACGGTCAGTAATGTCTTCAGATCCGATAGGATTAGTGTCCTTCTAGGAAGACACCAGACAGCTGTGCACTCACATTCTCTCCACAAGCCCACAAAGGGGAGTTCGTGTGAGCACATGCTGAATGGTGGGCACCCGCAGGCCGAGAGAAGAGGTCTGAGAATGAAGCCCTTATTGCCAGCAGCCCGAGCAAACGCACAGTCCCTAGGACAGAGTGAGGAGCAACAGCAGGCTGGTCCCTGTCCTTCTAGAACTTTAGAGCCTGTCTTCTCACTGCCTGCCGGTGGTGTTCATGAAACACAGCTGTGACATTGTGCATCTCCTGCTCCAAACCCTTCCCCATCTCCCTGTTGCCCACAGCAGGGCTCGACCATCTACAGGCTGCATGTGAAGCCAGAACGCCCCTTTTTTTGTACGGCTGGCAAGCTCAGAATGATACGTACATTTTTTAATGGTTGTTAAAAAGAAAAAAAAGATTATTCCATGACTTATGAAAATCACATGATGTTCTGATGTCACTGTGTGTGAATAAAGTTGTATTGGAACACAGCCCACACATTTTTTTTTTTACCGGTAAGGGGATCGTAACCCTTGGCTCAGTGTCATCCACACCACGCTCAGCCAGTGAGCCATCCCTATATAGGATCCGAACCCGCGGCCTCGGCGCCACCAGCACCGCACTCTCCGGAGTGAACCATGGGGCCAGCCCTCATTCTTCTGTCTTCCATGGTTGCTTTCATGCTACGATGGGGAAGTAGGCAGGTAAAACACAGACCAGATGGCTCTACTTCCTTGTAGTCAAGCACCTTTGGGGATTTTGGATCTGGTCATCTAGTCCTGTAGCCAGGGATGTATCAGGAGATGGTGTTCATCCCCTTGGGCACTGGGGACCCTCCCAGCCATGGGGGTCACCAGCTATGTCCAGGACCTGTCCCTTGGAGTTGTGGGTATGGAGACTGTAGCTGAGTTCACTACCTAAAATCAAAGTCTCCATCTTTCTCTCTGAAAGAACTTGAGCCTTATGCGGGTGCCCATAACCCCATTTCCACCTGTGGGGCTGGGGTCCCTGTTAACATCCCCCGACCCCTGTATTGATTCTCAGTCATGCCTAGATTGGACAGTAGACTCTAGGGTCTCTCGAGTTGGAGGTCAAACCTATGACACGATGAAGTATTTTTCTCCCTGTATGCATGTGGCAGTGACTGATTCAGAGAACTTAGAGAAGAATTTTAGTTCCAAATCAATCGTGTATAATCTTGCGTCAACACCTGTTTTATTTACTTGCTGCCTAGTTCTGAAACACAAACTATATCCTTCGCTTTAACACTTCTTCTTCTTTTTTTTTTTTTTTTTCCTTTTTGAGACCGGCCGCACCGCGCTCGGCCAGTGAGCTCTGTGAGCGCACCGGTCATCCCTATATAGGATCCGAACCCGCGGCGGGAGAGCTGCTGCACTCCCAGCGCCGCACTCTCCCGAGTGCGCCACGGGCTCGGCCCGAACACTTCTTCTTTAGAAGGTCCTCCAGTTTAAAACACACGGGTGTATTCTAATTATCTAGAAACTTGAAATTGCTTTTTTTGGATGCATTACATCTAGGACAAATGTTCATTAGGATAACATTTTGGGACCTTAGAAAAGCCTTATGAACACATCCTGTTTTATGCACTGATGTGGGTTTAAGGATGTCACTTGGTGGTATAATAAAAAGTATTTTTCGTCTTTGTCCAGGGTTCCTGGCACAGGGTTCCTAAACCTCTTGGAATGGACATTCATAGGGTTGAAATGAGGGTCAGGACTATGGAAGGTTGGTCACACCCAAGGAACCAGAGTCACCTAAATATTAAAAAGCCCCAGACAAGTCTGCTATATTTACCCGTTGGAGAAATTTTCAAAGTTAGAAGGCAGAGATTACAATGTCAAACCCAAAATGGAATCACTGTGGGAAACAATTATGCCAATTAATGAAGATAAAGAATGACAAAAGGGCAAGGGTACTTGGCTCAGCCCCCTGCTGTGGACACACAGCTTTCTGCACACAAGTAGGAAAAAGAAGTCAGGGGTACAGACGTTTCCATGACTCCTTGGTGCAGCGGCATTTAACAAGCCCCTGTGGGCTTCAGTTAGACCCAGACGATAGAAATGCAGGGTTGGTGGGTGCTGTGTCTGAATGTCTGCCTCACCCCGAGTATTCCAATGTTGAAACCGTAACCACAAAGATGATATTTTTTTTTTTGTCCTTTTCGTGACTGGTAAGGGGATCGCAACCCTTGGTGTGGTGTCGCCCACACCACGCTCAGCCAGTGAGCGCACCGGCCATTCCCATATAGGATCCGAACCCACGGCAGGAGCGTCGCTGGGCTCCCAGCGCTGCACTCTCCCAGTGCGCCACGGGCTCGGCCCAAAGACGATATTAAGAGGTAAGGCTTTTGGGAGGTGACCAGGTCACGGGAGTGGAGGCTTCTTGAATGAGTGTCCTTATGAAAGAGGCCTGAGGGGTCTCGTTCAACCCTTCCGCCTTATGAGGACACAGGAAGAAGACAGCTGTCTATGAAGGAAGTGGGTCCTCACCAGACACCAAACTTGCCAGCACCCTGAACTTGGACTTCCCAGCCTGCAGAACTGTGGGAAATACATTTCTGTTGTGTACAAGCCACCTGGTCTATAGCATTTTGTGACAGCAGCCTGAACGGACTAAGACAATGGGATGGGATGGAAGATGGGATGAAAACTGGAATGTTTAGGGCCGGCCTGGTGGCGCACTGCTACAGTGCGCTGCTTGGGAGCACGGCGGCGCTCCCGCCGAGGGTTCAGATCCCACATACAGACCGGTTCCCGCTCACTGGCTGAGCGAGGTGCGGGTGCAACACTGAGGGTTGCGATCCCGTTGCCGGTCCCGGTCCGGTACGGGCGCGACACTGAGGGTTGCGATCCGTTGCCGGACACGAAAAAAGACCAAAAAACAAAAAAAAGAAAACTGGAATGTTTAAACAGGCTTTATGTGAAGGGCTCATGTTTCCTTTACCTGAACGTTTTATGGGAGTGGATATTAGGATGGCCAGAACAACACTTTCCTGATCTACTTCTTTTTTTTTTTTTTTTTTAAAGATGACCGGTAAGGGGATCTTAACCCTTGACTTGATGTTGTCAGCACCACGCTCAGGCAGTGAGCGAACTGGCCGTCCCTATATAGGATCCGAACCTGTGGCCTTGGTGTTATCAGCACCGCACTCTACCGAGTGAGCCACGGGCCGGCCCCTCCCTTACTTCTGTAAGACCAGAACCTGTTGATGAAGTCCTTGTGGAGGCTAAAGTTGGTGACGTAAGACAAAAGTTTGAACCAAAACTGGTATGTGAACAAGCTTTAGTAAAGCAGTTGTGTCTTTTACCTGAATACACAATGGGGATGGGTACTGTGTTGACTGGGCTCCATCTCCCCTGCCTGGTGATGTAAGACAGAGACATATAAATCCACCCTTCAAGCAACAGTGATTGGAAATATGAAAAGGGACCAGAAGGCCATGCAGCCATCGTGTACAGCCAGACAGCCGGTTAGACTAGGCTCACTGCAAAAGCTGTGAGCGCCTCCAACAGACAAGAACTCTGACTCCGGGCTAAGAAATTTCTGTCTGAGAGCCATTCCTAACTCATGCCAAACATTCACCAAAACCACTCCTGGGACTGAAGGACATGAAATATTCTTGTAGGCGGAACAGTCCTATTGTCTGGAAGGTCCCAAGGCTCAGAAGAACTTGAGACAACACGGATCTTCCCACTGTCCCCTCTGTGGAAAACTGAGGCTTCAATTGCAAAAGTTTTATTTTCTAAATATCAAACAGGATTACCACACAAGAATAGCTACACTGCTAAGGTAGTGTCTAAAGTGCTCAAGTGTCCTGAGTATCACACACAAGTCGAAACAAACCTCCTGAATGAGAGGCATGGGGCGAGTTTTCTTCCTCGCTATTAAGGGAGTTCTTTGCGTGGGCTGGTGACACAGCCTGCGTGTGGGTTCATGGGGCACGCGGCTCTCTGTCCTCTGAGAGGAGCGTGCTCTTCAGTCCGCCCTGAGATTCCCCACAGGTGCCATCCTGATTGAAATACCACTGGCTGGCACTTGCTGTGCCCTGGGCCTCTTCCCAAACTTCCTGGTTGATCAAGGCTGCCTCTTTACTCACCTCCGCAGAAAGTTCCAGCACCTGGGTGAAGGTCCTGCAAATATGAGAGAAGAGATGAAGGCTTTCACCCTCTGCAGCCAAGTGCTAGAGTATACTAGAGCCCCTGTGCAGTGAGCAGGGGGCTGCAGTGGCGGGGGGGGGGGGGGGGGGGGGGGGGGGGGGGGGGGGGGGGGG
>NW_007728237.1:60512-61587 GCF_000696425.1 Galeopterus variegatus
GGGGGGGGGGAGCCAGATTCACACATCACAGTACACAGGTTTCATCTGAGAAGACTCAATCAGGGAAGCCCCCCCAAGAACAGTACCAGACAGGCGTGAAAAAAGATTCATTTGTTCAACAAACACTTAGGAAGCATCAACACTGTCGGGGACAGTCCTAGGAACAGGTGGTACAAGTCACATTATTAAAGTCCCCATCCTCACTCCACTTATACAGTAGTGGAGAAGTTGTACTGAACCTGAGTGTTTTACCATTCAAACCTGAGACCCTCACCGTCTGTAAACCTTTAGTGTGTCCTGAATTCACCCAGGGCCACACTTAGAAGGAAGGAATGCCACTGTAGGTGGCAGTTGTTTCTCATGGGAGCTTTTCAACTATTTCAGGCATCTCAGGAAATACAGTCATGCGCCACTTAATGATGGGAACACATTCTGAGGGAAGGGCATTGTCAGGTGCATCGCTGTGTGAGCATCACAGTGCACTTCCCTAAACCCAGAAGGCATAGCCTGCTACACACCTGGGCCATATGGTACAGCCTAAGGCTCCTCGCTGAACTGCCGGGTCGTTCTGAGGACGAGGGCGGGGTGGGGAGACCCCTTCTGCTCTGGCTGCTGGAGAACACACGCAGGTCCTCCAGAGTTGGGGGCAGGTTGTCTTGCCCACTCCCTCTCCCTGCTTTGCTCTATTTGTCACTGTATGAATCTTGAGCCCCTCTTGTCCCATCACTGATTCCTGCCGCACCCAGCATCCTCAGTATCTCAGAATTGACTCCAAAGTGGGCAAGGGAAACAATATGATTATCGTAGATGCTCCTGGATGGAGATTCTGTTCCCAAAAAAGGGAGGACAATGACACTTGCTGGCTGTTCCCTTATCTCACAGTGTTAGGGAAGAGCACAGGTGGCTCAGGGAGCTGAACCCTGACGGGAAACCCCCTCGGCCCTGCACAGGCCTCTGCCGTCTGCCCTGGGCGCTCAGCACCCTTCCAAACAGTGCAGGTGCCAATGGCCTAAGCCCTGCCTGCACGGGGAACCATCTTTCTTGGGGGGGGGGGGGGGGGGGGGGGGGAGGGGGG
>NW_007728237.1:61759-63961 GCF_000696425.1 Galeopterus variegatus
GGGGGGGGGGGGGGGGGGGGGGGGGGGGGCTGGCTGGTACAGGGATCTGAACTTTGACCTTGGTGTTATTAAGACCATCTTAAAATGTTTTTTTGAAATACCTTCGGAGCTCAAGATCTTTTTTCATGGTTGTATCCTTGAGTTCTCTCACTAAGTCCAGCACCTGTGCATTTTCTTCTGAACTGCCAAGGCCAAGTTCTCCCAGTAGATGGCTGGTGATCGTCAGTTCAGACTGCAGAGCATCTGGAGGGGAAAGGGGTCGTTAGCGATGGATTTCAAGGTGCCTGAGGCAGCAGACGCAGGGGCGAGAGGCTGACTAGGTTTTCTTCATTTCCTTGCAATGCTCCACTGTGACGCTGTAGTCATGAGGAGCTCAAAGACAAGAAAAATAAGAGAAGGAAGACATTTGTGCATTGGTCCCTTCTTTGTCCCTTGGCCTGAGATCTGGTATATATCAGAAACCATGAGATATCCGGTATATAAGAGAAATGACGAGATTACCCACAATTTTGACTTTTTCCTTAAAACTTGCCTCATTTTCCAAAGTTCGATGTCATGCCTATATTATTTCACGCTGGAAAAGGCTTGATTCCATATATATACACTGGTGCCAGCCAGTGGTATTTCAATCAGGATGGCGCCTGTAGGGAATCTCAGGGAGGGCTGAAGAGCATGCTCCTCTCTGAGGACAGCGAGCTGGGTGCCCTGTGAACCTACATGCAGGCTGTGTCACCATGTCCACTGCCACCATGATCACAAGCATGTCCACTGCAGGTGGTCACTGGAACAGACCTAGAATGCCACTAGTGTCCTCAACAGAAACCAGTACACATGCCACCAAGGCTGTGCTGTGACATGCCTTTGCCCAGCGTCTCCCAGCCAGACTATGAGCAACTCAAAAAAAAAGCCCATCCATATTCCCTGTTCCCAGCATCTCTGCACCCCATGCAGAGGGATGCCTGCAACTGTGCTACGTATGCCACCTGCACTAAGACGACTGGCCTCTCTCCCCTCTGACACACATCACATCAAGACCAACTGTTCCTTCTGATCACATTTTGGGAACCCTGTAAGACCCTTACAAACAAACAGCCTCTTCTACCTCCTGTTGTGGACTGAATTGTGTCCTCCCAAAAAGATACATTCCAGTCATAATCTCCAATACCTACAAATGGGACCTTAACTGGAAATAGGGTCTTTGTGGATGTGACTGAGTTAAGATGAGGTCAACAGGGTGGGCCCTAACCCAATAACTGTAGTCCTTAAAAGAAGAGGGAAAATTAGAAATGCTCAGGGAGAAGGGCATGTGCAGACACAGAGACTGGAGTGATGCAGTCACAGGACACAGAAGGCCAAGGACTGCTGGCTACACCAGAAGCCACGAGAGAGACAGGGGACAGACTCTCCCTAGAGCCTCTGCAGGGAACGGATCCTGTCAACACCTTGACCAGACTTCTGGCCTCCTGAACTATGAGGGAATATACGTCTGTTGGTTTTTTTTTTTTTCGTGACCGGCAACGGATCGCAACCCTCAGTGTCGCGCCCGTACCAGACCAGGACTGGCCACGGGATCGCAACCCTCGGTGTTGCTCCCGCCCCTCGCTCAGCCAGTGAGCGGCCGGTCTGTATGTGGGATCCGAACCCTCGGCGGGAGCGCCACCGTGCTTCCCAAGCAGCGCACTACAGCAGTGCGCCACCGGGCCGGCCCTACGTCTGTTGTTTTAAGCCACCCAGTCTGTGGACATTTGTTAAGGCAGCCACAGGACACTCATACAGGCCCCAGTCCAACTCCTTGTGGTAACCTAAGGAACATATGAGAAGTGGAGCCCAAGAGTTAGAGATGTGCGGGTGGCTGCAACCATTGCAACATCAGAGTCCCAGACACTGATGAACGCCTGATAAGGAAGGGCTAAAGGACATGCACCTCTACAATGGATCATGTAGTCATCACACCTTTCCAATAACCATTTCCAACAGAGAAATGCTCATGAAACAGGCAGAAAGGCAGAATAAGACATGGTGTATGTACAGCAGTACCCCCTTATCTATGATGCGTTCCATGACCCCCAGAGAATACCTACAACCACAGAGAGTATCTAACCCTGTGTACACTATGGTTTTTCCTATACATGCATACTCTGACAAAGCTAAATTTTTTTTTTTTTTTTTTTTTTTTTTTTTTTTTTTTTTCCGTGTCCGGCA
>NW_007728237.1:63991-71874 GCF_000696425.1 Galeopterus variegatus
TGCCCCCGTACCGGACCGGGGACCGGCAACGGGACTGCAACCCTCGGTGTTGCTCCCGCGCCTCGCTCAGCCAGTGAGCGGGAACCGGTCTGTACATGGGATCCGAACCCTTGGACGGGAGCGCCGCCGCGCTTCCCAAGCGGCGCACCATCCAGTGCGCCACCGGGCCGGCCCAGACAAAGCTAAATTTATAAATTAGGCACAGCAAGAGAATAACAACAATAATAACAAGATAAAACAATTATAACAATATCCTGTAATAAAAGTTATGTGAATGTGCTCTATCTCTCTCTCAAAATATCTTAATATTTTCAACTGCAGTTGACTGTGGGTAACTGTAACCCAAGTGAAATCACAGACAAAGGGGAACAACTGCGTGTACATACATGTATATAAGCATAGCTTGATATCAAGTCTGTTTAAATATGCATTATACTGCGGAGAAAGAAAAGATGGAAAGAAACATGTCAACAGGAAAACAGTGCTCATCTTGGAACCATGAGATTACCCACAAT
This sequence comes from Galeopterus variegatus, assembly GCF_000696425.1. NCBI lineage: Eukaryota > Metazoa > Chordata > Mammalia > Dermoptera > Cynocephalidae > Galeopterus > Galeopterus variegatus. The sequence continues at coordinate 64,507 of NW_007728237.1, forward strand.
TTTGACATTTTCTTTAAATCCTGCCTCATTTTCCAAAGTTCGATGTCATGCCTATATTATTTCACACTGGAAAAGACTCGATTCCATTAAAACTCATTTCGTCCAAGGCTGTCAACACAGCAACACCCTCTGGGATCCCCGCCTGCACTTTTATTCTGCTCCAGATGAAGTGACAGGAGAGCTTTGGAGGGAAAGTCCAACTTTTGATTTTACTTTTTGATTTTTTGGCAGCTGGCCGGCACAGGGACTGAACGCCTGACCTTGGTGTTAGAACACCATGCTTTAACCAACTGAGCTAACCAGCCAGCCCACTACCTTTTGATTTTAGGTGGCGATACTCTACTAAAACAGCCTCAGCAAAACATACTGAGATTTTTTTTTATAAGCCTGGCCGGTTAGTTCAGCTGGTAGAGCAGGGTGCTGATAACACCAAGGTCAAGGGTTCAGATGCCTATACTGGCCAGCGCCAAAAAAACCCAAAACATATTGAGATGACTCATGAGAGCTCTTCTTAGAAACACCCCAACTCCAGGCCAGCTGAAAACTTGCTTTGAGAAGATACCTGATCAGAAGAGGATTCTGAAATCAGGCATAGCAGTCTTCACAGCTGCCAAGGTCTTCAAGAGAAGCATTAGGGCCGGCCCCGTGGAGCACTCGGGAGAGTGCAGCGCTGGGAGCGCAGCGACGCTCCCGCCGCAAGTTCGGATCCTATATAGGAATGGCCGGTGCGCTCACTGGCTGAGCGCAGTGTGGGTGACACCAAGCCAAGGGTTGCGATCCCCTTACCGGTCACGAAAAAGACAAAAAAAAAAAAAAAAAAAAAAAAAAAAGAAGAGAAGCATTAGGTGGGAACCCTCTGCACAATAGAGACCTCACCGCTCTGCCTAGAGGGCAATCCAGGGTGGGATCGGTGGCCCTGTCTCCCCCCCAACTACTGAGGCACATTTGCAGGGCTCAGGGGACTGCATGCCACCCCCTAAGAATCCTTTCAGCAGCACAGGAGTTCACTGTGACTCCCACAGCCCTGGGTTCAAATCCCAGCACAGACACTTAGGGTGAGACCCTGGAGGAAGCACAGCCTGGGTGGCCCCAGCATGCTCTGCCATTGTGGGGAGAGAGGAGGCTTGTCACAGGAAGTTGGGGGTGAAGGCACACCTGGGAAGCACACGTGCTGCACACCCGCACACTGCACAGCATGGCTGGGACATCCCGTTTCCTACCTAACAACTGCTGCCCGTCGCCTTCCACATGGATCGCTCTCACGGGCAGCTCGTGCCTGGTGGTGTCCAGGGCTGTGGCGAATGTCTTATATTGCTCCTTAAAGCGTTCAGCCACTGCCTCAAAGGGACTGAGCATCTCGATCTGCAAGCAGGAGGGAGGGGGCTGTGAGATGCGCACCTGAGGTCCCAGGCCATGTACAGGGTTAAGAAACCCCGCTGTTGCTACACTAGCTCCTAGGGGCTCCCTGACAGGGCGGCCGAGTCCTGATCCCCAGGAAGCTTCCTAGGGTGCAGTGAGCTCTCCCCTTGCTCCCTGCCACCCCCAACCAGCACAGAAGATGCAGCGAGGTGGCCCAGGCTCCTCACTGTGAGTGTGTGCCCACCTCCCAGTGCATTCTAGGCCTGGCCCCCTGCCCTGGAGCACTCAGCTGAGACGCCTGCCCCCCACAGGCCACCCAGGCCTGCCAGCCCACCCCACTTCTCTGCACACATGGCCCAGTCTTCGTGAGGTTTGCAATGATATATGTGTTTCCTTGTCTTGTCTTTTCCTTCCACTGTGGTATCCATAAGGACAGGGACCCTGTCCTCACCCAGGACCTGACTGTAGGGGTTCTCAGTGATACAGGCTGAACTGTGTCCCCCAAACTCATCCACGACATCCCCACTCCCAGTACCTTGGAATATGTCCTTATTTGGACATGGGGCTTTTACACAGGTCATCAAGTTAAAATGAGATCAGGCTGTGAGAGACTATATTTCAGCTGTTTAGGCCACCCAGGTTGTGGCACTTTGTTACGGCAGCCACAGGACACTCATACACTGGGTGATAGGACTGCTCCGTCCCATAACATGCCAAATGTCTCCACCAAGATGACTCTGCAGAGAACAGTCTGCTTAGAACCTACAGTCCTGGAGGGTAGCTCCCCACTGACCTGGGCGTTGAGGACATCTGCCAGCTCCCGCTTCCTTTGAGAGAGGAGGAGTCTGCGCTTCAGCTCGTGGACCTCTTTCTCTAGCTTCTCCTTCTCTTTGCACATGACTAATAAATTCTTCTCAGCCTTTTCTTCAAACTGTGCAAGACCCTTCTCCATCTGTTAAGTGCGAGACAAAAGCTCAGGCCGGAGAGAACTCCATCCCTGTGGTTAACCGAGGCCACATGAGCAAGAAACTTTCACCTTGACAGTCAGCAGACTCAGCAATAATGTCTGGGATTCCATCATTTCTATCTCTTCCGCTAAGTCCTTAAGAAAAAGAAAAAGATCTTTTTAGTTCCCAACGCACTCATATAAATCCAGCTCTCTCCCCAGAGAGGGGCAGAACCCTAACCTGTACATGCTTTCTGTATTCAATGTAATGATTCGATAATTCTCTACTACTCGTGGACCAGCTGCTTCTATTTTCTTGTTTATTTAGTCTTTTCTGGCACTCTATGAGAAGGAAGAGGGAGGTCTCGCACTGGGCAGATGAAGAGGCAGATGGGGGTACCCACTGAGTCAATGCTGCACTAGAATGTGGCCCTCACCCCAGTGAGACCACAGCCCCACCGACCACCTACCTAGAACTGGGCATAGCCTTCTGCCTTCCCTAGCGTAGCACCAACACAGAGAAGACCCAACCCCATTTTTTATTTTTTACAAGATCCTGCACTGGTATCTTCTACTGTGTGTGTACTTAGAGAAACTTAAACTCTACGAATGAACTAGGAACGTTTGAGGTCTTGATTTTGGTCTTGTTTGTTCTTGAGGCCCCAGGGCCTGGGGTGGCACCTGGCACAGGGCAGGAGCTAAACCAGATTTACACAAACAGCTAGTGGCTGGCTGCCCTTTCGATTCAGGCACTTACTGGGCTCTTTTTCCGCGGGGCAGAAAATGACATCGACTCAGTTTTCTTTGACATCGTTTTTTCTAAGTGGGGAGTCTTTCTGACAGTACTTTTGTCTAAGATAAAGAAGAACATTTTAATGGTATGAGGCACACACAGACGGTCCTGACTTATGATGGTTCCACTTAACAATTTTTCAATTCCATATTAGGTTTATCAGGAAGTAACCTTACTGTAAGGTGAGGAGCATCTGGACCTAATGATGGTTTGACTTACAATTTTCTGACTTTACAATGGGTTTACTGTTATATAACCCCATTGTAAGTTGAAGAGCATCTGGACTTCGGAAGCCCACTGAGATCTATCACAGCCCCCAGCTAGTGACAGGAGATGAATAATTACCATTGATGGCAGAGAGATCCAGGTCAGGCGGGGCTGTGCCGTGCCCTTCTAGCAGCGTGGACTGCAGGTCACCCTTTCCAACCCCACTGCTATCTGCAAACCAGACAAGAAACCCCAAAAGTCAGCACAGCCAGTCAGTGAGATACTCTGCATTTAAGCCAGAAAACATAGGAAATTTTTTCATAAATATCGCTTACTTTCAAAAACTCAACTTTTAGGGCCAGCCCATGGCTCACTTGGGAGAGTGTAGTGCTGATAAAACCAAGGCCACGGGTTTGGATCACTATATAGGGATGGCCGGTTAGCTCACTTGGGAGAGCGTGGTGCTGACAACACCAAGTCAAGGGTTAAGATCCCCTTACCAGTCATCTTTTAAAAAAAAAAATGCTTAGGACAAGAAGTGTTTCAGATTTTAGGTTTTTTCAGATTTTGGAATATTTGCAGAATACATACCAGCTGAACATCCCTAATCTGAAAATCCAAAATGTTCCAATGAGTATTTCCTTTGAGTGTCGTGTCAGTGCTCAAAGTTTTGGATTTTGGAGCATTTCAGATTTCTAATTTTTGGATTAGGGATACTCAGCCTGGACTTGTTCTGGTCTCTGATCTTTTTCCTGCAGCTTCTAGACTGGTTACCTTCCCTGGGAGTCCTCTTCATCTTTTAGCCTATATTCAAAACTATGAAATTGTGCCTTATACCGTCTAAAATGGGGATTGGTATACAGCATGCTATAATTACACAAAAGCTCCAGATTACAGCAAGCATCAACAGACGGTATGTACAATACACTATGTTGTGTTAGGAACTAAACGTAAGTATTTGATGAACAACTGTGTGGCTGAGAAATGAATGACGTGAAAATGAAAAGAGCAAAGTCACAGTAACGTGTAAAGTGTGGTACCACTTGTTTTGAAATTTTTTTTAAATGCGGAAATATAAACAAAAATCTACTAAGAGCAGCTGCCTATAGGGTGGGGGGCTGGGGAACCTGAGACGGGAAGGTGGGAACTTTTTATTGCTCTCGCTTTTGCCTTGGTTAAATGTTGTGTCATCAGGACAAATAGCCCTTGCAATTAGAAGATAAACTTTCTATAAAGCCACACAATGAAACTCAAATGAGCAGTCCTTTGAGATTCTCGTGGTTTGGTTTAAATGAAGGTTTCTCAGCCATGGCACTGTTGACGTTTGGGGCGGGACCATTCCTTGCTGTGGGGACTGTCCTGTGTACTGGAGGATGTTGAGCAGCGTCCCTGCCTCCACCCACTACATGCCAGTAGCACCTCTGCCCTCAGTTACAACAACCAAAAATGTCTCCATACATTGTCAAGTGTTCCCTGGGAGTTAGAATGACCCTTGGGTGAGAAGCCTGGTTTTAAGATGCAGCAGGACCAATCTCTGACCCCCTCCCTGACCATACCAGCTTCCCCAGCTTCATGCACGGAATTCAACCCAATTATAGGAGAAAAGACTAGTAGGCTGGCTCCATGTGCCTGCTTCTCAAACACACCTGAGAGAGCAGCACTACAAATTCTGACGAACATCTACACCAGGATCAGCCAACAGTAGCTCCTGGGCCAAACTCACCCTGCCTCCTTTGTCAGTAGTTTTATTGGCACAAGTCACACCCATTCATGTACGTATAGGCCATGGGTGTCATGACACTCAAAACGCAGAGTTGAATCTTTGTGACAGAGACTGTCTGGCCTGCAAAGCCTAAAATATTTACTCTCTGGCTCAGAAACGGGTTGCTGACCCTTCACCTGAACAGTAAAGCAAGAAATCAAAGTTGTAAAAGGACATACTTAATTTTTTCTCATGGGACTCAAAGATGTTGCCATTTTGAATCGGGGGGTATGGGGTGAGAAACAGTTATGCTTTTTTTCAAATTGCCCTCATGCAAAAGAAGAGCTGCCCACTACTACTAGAGAGACGGGAATGTGAGGAGTTGGACAAACAGCCAGGGTACAGTGTTGTGCTGGAGAGGGGCTTTAATGGACTTCACCTAGAATGAGCACACTGACGAGCACTGAACACCAAATACACTACCAGTGACTGTCAGAGAGGGCAGATCATGAGTGAGATTCCCCAACTGGTCCTCATTTTCCATTTTTTATAATGAATACATGTCACATCCATAATTAGAAAGTTTTTTGTATTGTTAGAGACAGCTTCTAGAAGGAGGGGTTGGGAAAGACCATGACAGCTGCTGGCACAGCAGGTAAAGGTAGACAAGGAAGGCCAACCCAAGGCCGTGAAAGGCCAGAGGGTGAGTCCTCAGATCCTTTCTGAAAATCCTGCTCTCAGAGTGTGGGTGGGGAAATGGTCACATAAAAAGGGAACTGACGAGTGGCATGTGGCAATGCAATTTTCCTCTGGGGCTGCACAGGACAGAAGTGACCTCCCCTCACTTCCCTACCATCCTTCCTCATCTCACCACTCATGTGCCCTCAATCTGTCCTTACACTCAAACTCTTTGCCTACCTCCTCCTTCTTACCCTTCCCGGAAAGAGAGAGCGTCAATGTAGCATACTCGGAACAAAATTTACCACCATGTCATCACTTCCTGAGGGTCAGGGATCCCACACACCTTTGCTTTTCTGGAGTAGGTTGGATTTCCTTCCACCTTCAGGCATCTTCCCACTGGTCTTCACCGTATCTGCTACAGGAGCCTATTACAGGAACATGTGACATTCAGAGGACAAGACACCTTCCCTTCGTGAGAAGGGGCCCCAACATGGCCCATGCCATTTGTACCTGCTCTTACTTTGAGGCAAGGGAGAGATTTTTAAAGTTTTGAAAATTTATCTCATATATACAGAACAAACAGATTTTGTCAGAAGTAGACACACACACGCATAGAACATATGAAACCACCAAAATGTTTGTTGGTGATTATCTCTGATATGGTAGATTAAGGTGAGTGATTTTCTGGATACTTTTCAATATTTGCTAGTTTTCTAGAGAGAACATATTACTTTGGTCATCAGGAAAACAAAGCCTTTATACAGGTATTAATTGTCAAAACTTACAAAGAACCAAGCAACACATGGAGCATTGCTCTTAAAAGAAAATCCTGTAAAGAGCAAGAATATTACAATGTACAGATACCATTCCTACTCAACATTGTACAGGAGGTCTAGAATAAGAAACAAAATGTACAGACATCATTCCTACTGAATATCCTACAGGAGGTCCTAGAATAAGAAACAAAAGGCAAACAGCCTGGAAAGGAAAAAATAAACTTCTCCTTGCAGATGTGATTCTTTGCACAGAATATCCCAAAACATCTTCAAAACCACTACTAAAACTAAAAAGTAAGTTTAGCAAATGTGAAGGTTAATTTTGTGTGTCAACCTGACTGGCCACAAGGTACCCGGATTAAACATTATTTCTGAGGGTATCTGTGAAGGTGTTTATGAATGAGATTAGCATGTGAATCGGCGGACTCAATGGATCACCCTTCCCAATGTGGATGGCACGATCTAATAACCCTTGAGGGCCTGAACAGAACAAAAAGGTATAGCAAGGAGGAATTCACCCCTTTTTGCTTCCTGCCTGCCTGGTTGGGCTGGGTCATCTTATGTCTTCTGCTCTCAGACTGGGATTTACACAACTGATTTCCCTGGTTCTCAGGCCTTCTGAGATGACACACCAGCTTTCCTGGGTCTCCAGTTTGCAGATGGCAGACTGTGGGACTTCTCAGCCTTCATAATCACATGAGCCCTAAAAACGAATGAAATACTGCCATTTGCAACAACATGGATGGACCCTGAGAGAATTATATTAAGTGAAACGAGTCAGGCACAGAAAGAGAAATACCACATGTTCTCACTTATTGGTGGGAGCTAAAAATTAATAAATAGGGGCCGGCCCAGTGGCGCACTGGATAGTGCGCCGCTTAGGAGGCGCGGCAGCGCCGCCGCC
>NW_007728237.1:72251-84132 GCF_000696425.1 Galeopterus variegatus
AAAAAAAAAAAAAAAAAAATTAATAAATAAATTCACACACACACACACACAAAAACCAGGGGGGCGGGGGGAAGAAGATATAACAACTACAATTACTTGAAGTTGATACGACAAGCAAACAGAAAGGACATTGTTGGGTGGGAGGGAGGAGAGGAAGGAGGGAAGGAGGTTTTGGTAAGGGGCAACAATAATCAACCACAATGTATTTCGACAAAATAAAATTTAAAAATAAATAAAAATCTAAAAAAAATAATAATAATCACATGAGCCAATTCCTCATAATAAATCTCCTTTTATATATTTACATCCACATATATATTTACACACACACACACACACACACACACACACATCTCTTAATGGTTCTGTTTCTCTGGAGAATCTTAACTAATATTGGAAGGTTGCTGGACACAGGGTCAATATTAAAAAATCATATTTCTAGCAATGCAGTGGCAATGAACAAATTTGGAAGTTGAAATTAAAAGACAGTACTATGTACAATAGCACTAAACAACACCAAATACTTAGGTATAAACTCAACAAAATATATGTAAGATCTATAGTCTGGAAACTACAAAACAAAGTTGAAAGAAATCCAAGGAGATCTAAATAAATGAAGAAGTATACCATGTTCATGGATTGAAAGACTTGGTGTTAAGATGGCATTCTCCCCATACTGATCCATGGATTCAATACAATCAAAATCCCAGCAGGAGTTTTGCTGGAAAATAAGCTAATTCTAAAATTTTTATGGAAATGCAAGGGAACTAAAAGAGACTAGACAGTTTTGGAAAAGAATAGAGGGGAAGGCCTCCTGCTACCTGGTTTCAAGACTTAGTACAAAGCTACAGTAATCTTGTCAGCAGGGAACTAGCATAAGAATAGACACATAGAACAGTGGAAAAGAATAAAGTCCAGACATGATGTACACACATATGGTCAACTGGTTTTCAACAGAAGTGACAAGAGAATACAATGGGGAAAGGAAACAGTTCAACAAACAGTGGTAGAACAACAAGACGTACATAGACTACAAAAAAAAATTCCTTCAATTCCAACATCACACCATATGCAAAAAGTAACTTTAAATGGATCACAGACCTAAATATAAAATCTAAACTATAAAACTAGTATAAGAAAACACAGGAGAAAACATAGGATCTTGGGTTAGGCAGAGATATCTTAGATAAGATGCCAAAAGCACAATCCATAAATGCAGAAATTGATAAACAGGACTTCATAAAAATCAAGAACTTCTGCTCCTTAAAGACACTTAATAGAATGAAAAGACAAACCACAGACTTGGAAAAAGTATTTGCAAAGCACCATAAAGAGCTGGTATTCAGAATAAAGAAGGAATTCTCAAGAATTTCCAGTTAGCTCAGTTGGTTGGAGTGTGGCCTTGTGACACTAAGGTCAAGGGTTCGGTTTCCTGTACCAGCCAGCTGCCAAAAACAAAACAAAACACACACAACAACAACAAAGAAAGAACTCTCCAAACTCAGTAATAAGAAAACAAATATCCCAGTTTAAAAATGGGCAAAAGATCTGAACAGACATCACCAAAGATATAGGAATAGCAAATAAGCATAGGAACAGATGCCCAATATCATTAATTGCTACAGAAACGCAAGTTAAAACCATAATGAGATACCACTTCATACCCACTAGGATGGCCTGAACTCTGTGTGCCTGAGAGGAATGTAAAAATGGTGCAGCCACTCTGGATAACAGTTGGGCAGAGTTAAGCATGCATTTACTCTATGAGCCAGAAATCCCACTCCTGGAAGAAATGAACACACTGTGGTCCATCCATTCAATGGAATGTTATTCAACCATCAGAAGGACCCAAAAACTGTATGGAACAAGGTGCAAGAAACTGAAATGCACTCTGTTAAGTGTTAGGAGCCAGAGGCAAGATGCTACCTACTGTGTGACACCACTGATATGACCTTCTGGAAAAGGCAAAGCTGTGGGGACCAAAAGTGATCTGTGTGGTTGCCTGGGGGTGAAAAGGGAGCTGGCTCCATCAGAGCACAAGGGGATTCAGAGGTGAACTGTTCTGTATCTTGATTGTGGAGGTGGCTCCAGGGCTGTTTGCATTTGTCAAAACTGGCTGAACCTTGGAAAGGGTGAGTTGACTCTATGTAAATTACACCCTGATTTAAAAAATGAAAAAGAAAATAAAAAAAGAAGAGGTCTTAAAGACCTAAAATATTACGGGATGCAGACACACGGGGGCGCTGTAACCAAGCTTGCATGGCACCATTAAAATTATGGCATGTGGAGCACAGACTGTGAGCTTTTGTTGAAGATCACTCCAAGAAGCCTTATCAAAGTTCGTACAAAGGCATCCTTTTTCCTTAGGTTGGATCATAAACCACATTCTCAAGAACCTGCCACCTTCCCTACCCAGGGTATAAGATGGGGAGCAGAAATGAAGATTTAACTCAATTTTGTTTATCATAAACCAAGATTTGGAAATCCTTGGCTGGACCATATCCTCAGCAGGTACAAATAGAAACAAAATACACAATTGGATCATCTATGGATTGTTTTCACTCTAAAACCTCACACAAAGCAAGTTCTCACGTGGTTAAGTATTGCTCATGCCGTTATGTTCAATGGTTTCAAGATATTTCACGGTGTGGCTGCACGGTAGTTTACTAAACTCTTCTTCTGATATTGGGTGATTCAAGCATGTTGTTTTTGCCCACAGATTTTTTCTAAAAATCTGCAGGTATTTTTTTAAATGCCAGTCACACACCAAGGACTGTGTGCTGGACACTGGACAGAACTGCTTCAGAATGTGGAAAGTGAATTATTAGGGTTTTTTTTTTTTTTCCTTTTTTTGTCTTTTTTCATGGCCGGCAACGGATCGCAACCCCCAGTGTCACGCCCGTACCGGACCGGGACCGGCAACGGGATCGCAACCCTCGGCGTTGCCCCTGCACCTCGCTCAGCCAGTGAGCAGCCGGTCTGTATGTGGGATCTGATCCCTCGGCGGGAGCGCCACTGCACTTCCCAAGCGGCGCCCTATAGCAGTGCGCCACCGGGGCAGCCCGAATTATTAGGGTTTTTTTTTTTTTTCCTTTTTTTCTCTTTTTTCATGGCCGGCAACGGATCGCAACCCCCAGTGTCACGCCCGTACCGGACCGGGACCGGCAACGGGAGCGCAACCCTCGGCGTTGCCCCTGCACCTCGCTCAGCCAGTGAGCAGCCGGTCTGTATGTGGGATCTGATCCCTCGGCGGGAGCGCCACTGCACTTCCCAAGCGGCGCACTATAGCAGTGCGCCACCGGGCCAGCCCGAATTATTAGGGTTTTTGATGAAAAAACAATTTTATTACAATTTTATGTTTCAAAAGAGGTCATGGTTTTGCAAGAGGGATTCTCAAAGCGATCAGCTGCTGGCGACAGATAAAGCATGAAGGGCAGACGATTTCAAAGGCACCAGGGCAGGTATCCTGAAGTGCTTCACTCAGGACCAGGCTATAAGCAGCCTGCATGACTAGGCTCAGAATTCCAACTTACCATGACCGACGTTCAGAACCATTTCAAATGTAAATCAAGTATTACCTTTTTGGTTGTTTTCTTCTCATACTGCAAGTATCGAGACTCGACCACTCTTCCACCTGTGGGGGACACATTGTTAGTTTATGACAAAACTACGTGGATGGACTGTAAGACCACCCCCCCCAACAGACCCCATATCCCAGAGAGCCAGGCACTGTGGCCCTCCCTGCTCAACAGGAACAGCAGCAATGGCTCCCCCTGCTCCTCTCTGATCTTGTTTTTCAGTATCTCAAGCATGTATGGAATACCTGCTATATGCAAGAACATTTATGGGACACCTATTGTATGCAAATCCCTAGACCAGGGGTGGGGTCACAGAGTTCCAGAGAAGCTAGAATCAAGAAAGATTAAGGAATATGCCTGCTGCGGGTTGAATTGTGTCCCCAAAGTCCATGTATTAGAAACTTAACCCCTACTGTGACAGTGTAAGAGGGTGGGAAATCTTATTACAGTAATTGAAAAGTGGGGTCCTGAAGAGGTGATGAGATTGTGAGGAACATACCATAGTGAATGGATTAATAAGTTGATGGTTTAATGGTGGTCATGGGCATGATTCTGAGGACATTAAAAGGAGAACATGTGAGAAGCTCTCTCTCTCTCTTTCTCTCTCTCTCTCTCCTGCTTCTGCCATTGTTGCAACATGATATCCTGTGTCACTGAAGTCATCACCAAGGAAGGCACTCACTAGATGTGTTCCCTGGACTTTGGACTTCCCAGCCTCCAAAACTGTAAGCAATAAATATTGTTTCTTTACAAATTACTCAGTTTCAGATATTTAAGCAACAGAGGTGGACTAATACAGAAAACTTGTCCCAGAGAAGTGGGGTCTTGCTCATAACAAATACCTGAAAATGTGGAAGCAGCTTTGGAAATTGTTACTGGGCAGAGGCTGCAAGAATTTGGAGGAACAGACTAAGAAAAGCCTAGATGCTGGTGAGGAGAGTTTGGAACATTTTAGAGATGGTTAAACAGTGGTGAGCAGAATGCTAACAGAAATATAAACAGCAGGGCCGGCCCGGTGGCACACTGGAGTGTGCGCCGCTTGGGAGCGTGGCGGCGCTCCCGCCGAGGGTTCGGATCCCATGTGGAGACCGGTTCCCGCTCACTGGCTGAGCGCGGTGTGGGCGCAACACCGAGGGTTGCGATCCCATTACTGGTCAGTAAAAAAGACAAAAAGGAAAAAAAAAAAAAAGAAAGAAAGAAATATAAACAGCAAAGGCCACACTGAGGAGATCTCAGATGTGAATGAGAAGGAGCTTATTGGAAACTGGGGCAAAGGTCACTGTTGCTATGAACTGGCAAGGAACTTGACTGCATTCTGTTCTTGCCCAAGAGCTTTATGGAATGTGATACTTGAAGGTGCTGACCCAGGGCATCTGGTCAAAGCATTCAGGAAGCAACATGGCTACTTGCAACAGCCTACACTGAGTTATGGCAGAAAAAACATGAGGTAAAGCAGAAATTTCTAATTAACAAGGAAGCAGAGAGTGAAAAATTGAAAAACTCGCAGCCTGGCCACATAGTGAGTAAAAAGGTGTCTCTAAGGGAGGAAATTAATGGTGTAGCCCAGCAACTCTTTGCTAAAGAGATTAGCATAGAAGAAATGGATTATCTAGAGAAGAGAAAAAGGTCCTGAAGGCACTGCAGAAGCCTCCAGGGCCACTCCGCAACACAGGCCCAGAGGCCTGGGGAGACAGAATGCTCTCGAGGAACAAGCCCAAGGCACCCTCCATGGGCTCGCTGCCCAGGGCCACTTCAGTGTGCTACTCCTCACACCAGCACCACGGCCTCACACCAGCACCCCAGCTGCTTTGGCTGCTCCAGCTGTGGCTAAATTGGCCCCAGGTGTGGCTGGACCCACAGCTCTGGAAGATACAAGCAGGAAGCGTCAGCGGCATCCGTGTGGTGTTAGGTCTACAGGCTCACAGGATGCCAGAGCTATGAAGGCCTGGGAACCGCCACCCTGATTTCAAAAGATGTATGGAAAAGCCTGAGGGCTTAGGAAGAGATCTGTCCCAGGGGAGGATTCACTACAGTTTGCTAGAGGAACGCCAAGAAATGTGGGGTCTGAGTTGCAGCAGAGAAAGCCCACCAAGGCCATGTCTAGTGGAGCCGTGAGAGCAGGACTGCTTTGGAGATCCTAAACTTGTAGAGCTACCAGGGTGGAACGCCAGCCTGAGAGAGCCAACGCATGGCCTCAGACCAGAAAAGCCACAGGAGCAGAGTTGTCTGAGGTCTTAGGGACCTTACCCCTGCACCAGCATGTAGAGGACTTTAAACATGGAGTCAAGGTACATGTAAGATTTAATGCTTGCCTTGCTGGGTTTTGGGCTCATCCTGGCCGTCTTCAGACAGACAAATCCCTGGGTGGCAGCCCGGCCCTAAGTCCCCTTCCACACCTGTTCCTGAAAAACGGAACGTGATGGAGCACGCAGACTGTCACCCCAGCCTCCAGGGGTGGGGGTCTCCATGCTGCCCAGCGATCCTGTATGCACAGTCCTCTACTCTGTCCCCCACCCCCTCCCTTCTACTCCCAGGTCCTATGCTGCTCTATCCCCAAGTCTCGGCTGATGATTTGTTTCCTGTTTCACTGAGAGGACAGAGCAGCCCCAGAAGACCCTTCCACCATTGCATCCAGCCCCCTCCCAATCTCAGTCTCCTATCCTGCCTCCATCCCCACCCCGCACAGGCTGCACATGTGGACTGACCTATGTGCTCTGAGATAAAGTGAATCTTCCATTCCAGGGCTACAGCTGACCCCTCACCTCCATGAGGACACCCTTGTCCTGCACCCCTCAGGTTCCATTCTCCACACACTGCAGTGTTAACTCCACCCCCTCTGTTGAACTCCTCATTTCTCTGCTCCCCTTTATAGCAAACACCCCAAGCGTTCTGTTCTCGTGACTCCTCTGCCTCTCCTCCATTCTTCCCTGAATCCCAGCCCCGCTCCAATCTGGCCTCCAGATGCACCACTGCACTGAAACTCCCTTGGGCAAGACCACCCTCCTGCTAGGCTCACTGACCTATTCCCAGTCCTGGTCTTCTGAGCCATCAGCAGCCCTGGCTGCAGTGATCGCTCACTCCCTCCTCCCCAAAACATCCTTCATTCGGCCTCCAGCTGCACTTGCCATTGTGAGGCCTGAGTGCCTCCCAGAACCTTCCTTCCCAGTCCTGCACCACCAGCCCCTGCCTCTGCCCTTGTCACCTCCTCACTCACTCCGTTTCTGTCACCCCAACCCCCTATGCCTCCAACCAGCTGGCTCGCTCCATACCGCCCTCAGTCAGGGCTCGGCTCAGCTCAGCTCACACCAGGCAGGGCTGGCCCTACCTGCATCCTGCTGGTTCCCTCACAGCATCCATCATTGTGGAACACCCTGAGTCGACTCTCTCTAGAAGGCAAGCCCCCTGATGGCCCAGGATTCTCGTCCCTTTTACTTTCTGCTACATTCCACCTTCAGGCACAGAGCTAAGTGCTAAGTGCTCAGGAATATGTCAACTGAATAATTCTGTACTTTGTATAGGTGCCTGTAGAGCTCAGGTTTCCCTGACTACTGGAGAGCCAGGGAGAGTGACGTAGTTAGTGTCACACAGCTCGACAGCTCACTTGAGCAAGATGGTGACTGAAACCATAGCTTCGAGCCCGGATTTGATTCTTCCACTGGGGACTGAGGTTGCAGCTGCAACCCAGAGACGAGAGGAGGCACACCCATAGTTAACAGGGAACCCGAGAGAGCCAAGGAGCAGGGTCGTCAATCTGAGCATCCCCAGAGCAAGGACGTGCTGTGTCTGTAGAGCCAGTGAGCTCAGTGGACAGGGCAGGTGGGTGCCCTGATGCTAGGGACAATCAGGAGGCCACTCTAATGGTGCAGGCACCTAAGGGTCAAGGCCAGGACCGAGCAGGGTCCACAGTAAAGAACCAAGACACACCGAGGGTCTGCTGCCAGACAGCGAGAGAGGGGTCAGGGAGAAGGATGCTGCCAGTTCCAAGCGGGGGAGATCATCAGATCATCCTGTGTTGGGTCTTCCTAAAACCATCAGCAAAAGGCTTTGCTCAACCAGGAAGGATCTGAGGCTCGAGGGACAGTGGAGAAGAAAAGTGGTTTCAAGTTTTTGGAAAACTAGAACACACCTGTTTGCTTTAGGAAAGCTAGAAAACACCCATTTGTCTTAAACGGTGGAGGATTTTTTCACAGAAGCAATGTTAAAATGAAGGATATAGTTTGTGATCAAGAACTAGGCGGCACATAACTATAATAGACGGTGTGTCATAACACCAAGGTCAAGGGTTCGGATCACCATACCAGCCAGCCAACAAAAACAAAACAAAACCATATATAATAGATTTCATATGTGAAATTAATAAGCACTTCTATAACATATACACCTTGATTCATTTGGAACTAAAATTCTGCTCTAAGTTCTCTGAATCCGGCACTACCACATGGCACGCATGGAAAATACTTCATTGTATCATAGGCTTGACCTCCAACTTGGGAGACCCTAGAATCCACGGTCAAGCCAGGCACTGCTGAGAGTCATTGAGGGGAGAGGGAGTTAACAGGGACGCCAGCAGCACAGGTGGAAATGGGACGTATGGGCACCCCACTAGGCTGACGCACTTTCACAGTGGGAACGGAGACTTTTGACTTTAGATAATGCATTCAGCTATGATCTCCACACCCACGCATCCAAGGGACGGGTTCTGGACACAGCCCATGACCCCCATGGCTGGAAGTGACCCTCAGTGCCCACGAGGACCAACACCATCTCCTGCTACATCCCTGGCCACGGGACTAGATGATCAGACCTAGAATCCCCAAAGACATTTGACTACAAGGAAGTAGAGCCATAGCCCCCTTCCCTGGCCTGTTTTGTCCTTAATGAGAGAAAAAAAAAATCACTTTTTATTTACACAGACTCTGATGTTGCTCACCTTGTACTCTTTTCCCTTTCGTCTTGGCACCGCTAGGCGTATTGGGACCGGCTGCAGAAGGCTTCCTATGAGAGGGGAGAGAGCTCTTGTTTATCTCATTGCAATACAAGCTCAGGGAAGCCAGCGAGGGGCCTCCGCCAGCTGTAGCTCGGGCTTCCTCACGCTGCCCAAAGACAATCTCAGCGAGGCTGGGCCACCTCAACAAGAGAGACACAGAGAGCCACCAGCAACACAGCAGAGCCAAACGCCTGATCTGAGAAGGGACGAGCATGACAAGAGCTCTGTGGAAGGGCACCACGCAGGGAAGATCTCAAATCAGCCAGGGGTTTGTTCACTCATCTAACGTTCTTGTGCCTACTCCCTGCTACTGGGACACAGCAGTGAACAAAACAGGGAGCTCCTTCCAGGAGAGGGAAGATCAGCATTTTCGTCAGACAAGCTTGACAGGTGGCCCAGGCAGGAACAGTGGAGGTGGGAAGGGTGTAACAAAGCACACTTGGCCCAGGTTGTGACAGAGGACATTGGAGACCAGGGTTCAACAAGGGCTGGGCATGGAGACAGGAGAGAATGATGGGACACAGAAACATAACTGATCAGCCCTATCATTTAGTTACACAAGATGAAAAGGGATAAGGAGTCGGGAAAGACAGACAGTTGGGCCAGGCTGGAAGGGCTCTGAATGCTGAGTTTAGGGTATATTTTCCATAAACGGTCAGAGAGTATATATTTTCCTCTTTGTGAGTCATACGGTTGCTGTCACAACTACTCAACTCTCCATTCTAGCGGGAAGAGACCTTGGAAGATACAGAATGAAAAGGGTGAGCTGTGTTCCAATACAACTTTATTCACACACAGTGACATCAGAACATCATGTGATTTTCATAAGTCATGGAATAATCTTTTTTTTCTTTTTAACAACCATTAAAAAATGTACGTATCATTCTGAGCTTGCCAGCCGTACAAAAAAAGGGGCGTTCTGGCTTCACATGCAGCCTGTAGATGGTCGAGCCCTGCTGTGGGCAACAGGGAGATGGGGAAGGGTTTGGAGCAGGAGATGCACAATGTCACAGCTGTGTTTCATGAACACCACCGGCAGGCAGTGAGAAGACAGGCTCTAAAGTTCTAGAAGGACAGGGACCAGCCTGCTGTTGCTCCTCACTCTGTCCTAGGGACTGTGCGTTTGCTCGGGCTGCTGGCAATAAGGGCTTCATTCTCAGACCTCTTCTCTCGGCCTGCGGGTGCCCACCATTCAGCATGTGCTCACACGAACTCCCCTTTGTGGGCTTGTGGAGAGAATGTGAGTGCACAGCTGTCTGGTGTCTCTTCCTAGAAGGACATTAATCCTATCGGATCTGAAGACATTACTGACCGTTACAACACAGGAGGTGCTACTGGTATAGTGGGTGGAGGCCAGGAACGCTGTTCAACGCTCTACAGTGCACAGGATGGCCCACCACAGAGAACGATCCAGCCCCAGATGTTGCTAGTCTCAAGGTTAAGAGCCCCTGGCATGAGGAACAGGTGAATGGAAGCACGGGACTGGAGACACGCAGCATTGAGAAGGTGCTGTAAAACTCTTACCAAGAAGTAACAAAGCCTCAATATCATTCAGCCCTAAAAAGGAATGAATGAAGTCCTGACACTTGCTACAACACGAATAACCTCAGAAACATCCCGAGTCAAAGAGGCCAGAAACACAAGACCATACAGCATGCGACCTGATTATATAAAATGTCCAGGACAGGTAAACCCAGGGAGACAGAAAGGAGAGACTGGTGGTTACCAGGGCTGAGGGGAGGAAAACGGGGAGTGACTGCTGATGGGGACAGGGCTTCCTTTTGGAGTGACAAAAACATTCTGGAATTAGATAGAGATGGTGATTTTACAAATCGTGAATGTGTTCGGTGTCACTGAAGGGTTAGTTTTATGCTACCTGCACTCCACCTCAATGTAAAGACAGAATGACTGGAGCCTGGCATCCCAGTAGAGCACAGATAGGGAGTCGCTGACAAATCAGATGTGGGGTGCGGGGGGAGGGTCGGGATGACTCCCAGGTTTCAGTCTGGGCGAGCAGGAGGGGCAAACCAGGGACAGAGACCAGCAACTCTCGGGAGCAAGTGGAGGGTCAGGGGAGGCCGGGCACTGGGACTTTTGCTGCCGTCACCAGGGGCAGCCCCACTGTCACTGCAGCCCCCTGCTTGCTCTGCGCGGGCTCCCAAGAGAGAGGCCCAGGCCATGCTGCGGCACCTCCAGGCCACCGTGGGGAGCTCTTCTTGGGATCCTCCCAACCCTACAGATTCCTGCCTGTTCACCTGCTTTATCCTCGATCACTCCCCACCACTCTCAGAGTCTCACAGCCAAAAGGACGTACTTACTCTGGGGTCTGAGCCAAGGCTCTAGAGTCAAACTGAATGGGATCCAGGCCAGACCTGCTCAGAACTGGGGGGGGTTGGGGGGTTGTGCCTCAGATAGCTCACCTGTACCTGGGAGACCGTACTATTAATCTCACCGTCAGGGCAAGCGGCGGGGGAGGAACCGTGAGTGATTCCTCCGCTGGCCTGTTTCTTTGCAGTGTGCACCTGGCACAGTAAACTGGCCAAATGAACAAGCTACAGCAGCACAGCCTCAGAATCACTCCCGGCACCCACTAAGAGTTCGACTCTCATCATCCCCACTGTAAATGGGATGCACCTCATAAAGCAGGTGGGAGCATTAGCGGAGATCCTCCGGTGGCCCACCTCTCGCCCAATGCGCAGTGACAATGACACTGAGAGGAGCAGCAGCTCACAGTGAACAGCCAGGCACTGTCCTCACAGCCTTGAAGCCTCACACGACGCCTACGCGGTTGAGCAGCGTCACCAGCCCCATCTCGCAGCGGAGGGCGAGGCCCAGAGAGGTTGAGCCACCCGTCCGGGGTCACCGCAGAGGCCGCACGCCGCGGGGTCTCCGGGGCCTGCACGTCCCGGGCGTTCCCTCCAGGGGTTGGTTCCAGGATCGCTTGAGGGCCTCCAGTCTGCTGCCTGTGCGCCCCAGTCTCAGCCACGGCCGTCCCTCTGGCACTCAGAAACCCACACCCGCGGCTCTTCAACTCACCCGGCGCCGCGCCCCGAAGTATCCGCCATTTTCCCGCTTTCCACTCAAAGGCCGGCTCTTCCCAGTCGGGCCTGCCCCTTCGTCGCGGGTCGGCCCATATTGAGAGGGGTGGCCGCGCGTCGGCGGCGCGCCGGCTGAATGCGGAAGGGGCGTGCCCTGCGCACGCGCCTCCCCCATCTCGCCTCGCTGTTGGTCTCGGCCGCCTGCTCCAGGAGGTGGCTACGGAGGGGCGGGCCCTGTCTGCGTTGGGGGCGGGGATTGGAGACGTACCGCCCCCGCC
>NW_007728237.1:84633-87260 GCF_000696425.1 Galeopterus variegatus
GGGACTTGAGCTCGGAATGCGACTTGGGGGAGCTGCCGCGAAGAGAGACGGAGCTGAGGGCTCGTGGGGGATGCGACGGCAGGGGTGGAGGGGGCGGGAGTGAGCCTGGGGGTCGTGGGGAGGGGGCGGAGACGGGGTGGAAGTGAGACGACTGAGGAGAAAGGCGCTGGGGCTGCGGCTGGGGCTGGTGAAGGGGTGTGCGGGTGTGGGGGGTGAGTCTTGTGGCTTTGAGCAGCTTCTCCGAAGAGGACGTGGCTTAAGTGGTAATTGGGGGTCGCAGGAAACTGGGCTGGGAAGGGGGAGGCAGGGAGGCGGAGACGAGAGGCCCAAGTTGGGGGCGGGTGCAAGGCTCTGCGGGGACAGCCTGGATGCGGTGGCGGGGGAAGGGGTGCGGGACCGGCCTGGGGCGTCTGCCCGCGCGACCGAAGCCTGGGGAAGGGTGTCTGCGGGAGGGCGGCGCTGGCACCCAGTGGGCGCTTAATAAGTGCGAGTTCTGAACCCACTGAGGTGGCAGCCCGCTGTTGGGAAGCGGGGAAAAGGGAGCTGGAAGAGGAGCTATGAAAGAGGGTAGAAGCCGTGACAAGAACTGAGGGTGGATCCAGGGAGGAGGGCAGAGAAGGAAAGAGCTAGAGTGGCCCCGTGCAGATGTTGGGGTGCAGCCCTTGGAGATTCGGGCCTTTCCTTCCCCTCTTGATTCATCTCCTTCCTGATTTCACACCCAACAGCTGGATGACTTGGGGCAAGTCTCAGAACCCTATGGGCCCGGTCTCCTGGTCCTGGGAATCTCAGGAATCGCACCACTCTCCTTATAAGACAGGACTAGCTGATTCTGGGGGTCCCTGGGAGCAAGAAAGGAGCCTTAGGCCTCGGTGGGGCCGGAACTGTGTTTCAGAAGGGAGGGAGGCGGGTGTGCAAGCACCCGCATGTGCAGGGCTGTCGCCACCTCCGCGGAGTAGCATCCTTGGACTTAAATGGGTAAAACGACATACAGGAAATCTGTCCCCCAGGCGGCTATGAGATCAGCCCTGGAGAGGCAGGGCTGCCGCGTGCCCTCCCGTCTTCCCTGGGCGCCCTGTAGGCCAGGGGTCTCTAAGGGAAGGCTTCTCTGTGCCTCTTTGTTTGAGATGGGAGTTGGTGAGGACATTGGGCCTTGCAGGCAGAGAGTCCCAGCTCCTGCCTTCCCGAGATCATTTTCTGAGTCTCTAGAATCTTAAGGTGTCCAGGAGCTGCTGGAGGTGACCTGGGAAAGTTATCTTACCATCTCGCAGACTGGGTTCTGGCGTTGGCTCTGACGAGGTTCTTGGACCAGGGTGGTTTTTTTTTTTTTTTTTTTTTTTTTTGTCTTTTGTCTTTTTTTTTCCGTGTCCAGCAACGGATTGCAACCCTCAGTGTTGCCCCCGTACCGGACCAGGGACCGGCAACGGGATCGCAAGCCTCGGTGTTGCTCCCGCGCCTCGCTCACTGGGAGCCGGTCTGTATGTGGGATCCGAACCCTCGGACGGGAGCGCCGCCGCACTTCCCAAGCGGCGCACTATCCAGTGCGCCGCCGGGCCGGCCCGGACCAGGGTGGTTTTGATTGGCATCTATTTCTGTCCTTTCCCTACTGCAGGGATTCTTATCTGGGATCTGCAAGAAGGGTCAGGGAGCCTGGGTTTGTAACTGGTTTATTGATTGTTCAGGAGTTGAATCTGGAAAGTTTGAATATAAAGAGGGCCACGGAGACATAACCACCCCCTTCACTTCCAGAATGTTCCAGCTTTTATGGGAGGTGGGTTTCGGCCTCTCTTGCCCCAGGAAATATGATTACAGCCCACAGTCGTGCCTCCTGCAGACACTGGCCATGGGCTTGCCCTAGCCAAGGCACCCTGACGAACATGACCAGAATCTCCTGATCCTATGGCCCTGCTGTTGCCTTCTCCCTGCACCAGGAGTGTGGTCAGGTGGGGTGTCATGGAGGGAGCTTTGTATATACCGTGCAAGTATATACCGTGTTGGGAGTCCTGGCCTCAGTCAGGTCTCTTTGCCCATTTCTTCACCTGCAGAATGAATGGATTGGCCTCCATCAGGGCTTTTCAACTTTGAAAACCAGCCCCTGTTGTTACCCTTCACACCAGTGTGTACTGTTGTGTCTCCAGGACACATCCTCCCTTGGGTTTTGTGCAGCCCCCATCTCTCAGTTCCCCATGACAGTGATCCTACTTTTGTTCAGCTTTCCACTCTACAGTCTATATCCAAAAATGATTTTTTGCTGTTTCTCCATCTCTGAGTAGAAAACTGCCATGTCCGACGTGCTTTTGCACAAGGCGCCTGTTCCCAAAGCTTTGGTTGTGACCTTTTGGTTGGAAATCCCTGGACAAGACTTTCCCTCAGGTCCAGCCTGGTGACTCCATGGAGCAGGTGGGGACTTGGGAATCCCCCCTTTCTGTGTGGCCGTAGGGGGGCTCGTGAGCTTACTGTTTCCCTTTCCTCATCTCTGCGAAGTGGTGTGTCGTAGGTAACTCGGAGTTCAGTTAAGTGAGGGCTGCTTGTGCCAAGCAGTGAGCTGGGTCTCAGGGACAGAGATAAGCCCTCAGACTCTGGAGAAGGGATGTTCTAGCGGGAATCCCCCCCCCCCCCCCCCCCCCCCA
>NW_007728237.1:87587-118808 GCF_000696425.1 Galeopterus variegatus
AACCCCCCCCCCCCCCCAACACACACACACGCACAGAGATAATGGAATTCTGATCAGGCAGTGGGTGTGGCGACAGCAGTGGGTGTGGCGACAGAGGTGACACAGGATATCGTGCGGGCAGAATTAGGGATGATCAATGCAAGCTTTGGGACAAGGGGGATTCCAGCATCTTCTTCGTAAGAGTTTGTTGGCTCCACGCCAAACCTGGAAAGCTGTGGAGTGTTAAACCAAGCCAGGCAGAGGGACTGCGCAAGCAGATACCTTTGCAGGCCTGTCTTTTACTAAGCATCTTCTGTGGTAAATGCTTGTATACATCCCAACTCTTCTGCCAGCCACCAGCAGGAGGGTCCTTGTTCCTATTTTCCTGATACAGAAACAGGTGCAGACAGGTGATAACTTCAGAGATGGCTCCCTGGGCTTTCTGGAAACGTGACGGGTCATTAGTAACCTTAAATTGGTGAAGCCAAAATCTCTAGAGCAGAGTTTCTCAACCATGCTGCCACTGACGTGTGGGGCTGGGTCTTTCTTTGCTTTGAGGGCTGTTCTGTGCACTGTAGGGTGCTGAGCAGCATCCCTGGCCTGCACTCATGAGATGCCGGTAGTATTCTGCCTGGCAGAATTGCCCCAGGCATGAGAACTGTCACTCTGTAGTAAAATCTGGCTCCCCCCTGGGCCCAGCATTGCCTCCATAGGTCTTTGGTATTTGCTGAGCTCCTGGAGGATGGGGGGCGGGAGGCACAGACCAGCAACTGAGTTCTGCCATCCAGTCAATTCCTAATCTGGAGGGAGGGGATCTCGATTAAAAAGGAGGGACCGTTTGGAAGGGACCGAGGGGGAGCAGGCAGGCAATGTGCCCTGAGGATGGGCAAACGAGGAGGAACTCACAGGGACAGTGAGTGCCATTGTCTTTCTCTTCTTTGTGTGACTGACCTAGATTTCCGGAGGAACCATCTTCGTCTCGGAGCGAACTGTTGCTATTCTTCTGAGATTAGAGGTATTAGATTCTCAAGAGCTACTTTGGAGGTAGCCACAGATAAATGTGGCTTTTGTAAGCCACATTATCTCCTCCTGTTTGTCCTTCTGCCTGAAGACGCCCATCCGCTCCCAAGTACACAATGTTTAATTTTTGTCTTGGTGCGTCCCTCCCTCGCGGACCCCTCCTATGCGTGTCCCACCGGCCATGACATTCCTGCTTTACCTCCATGGGAGGAGACAGCACATTCTGGGTGCTACCCCCATGCCCCACCCACCAGCTTTTGTGCGTCCAGTGTCCCCAACCCCATTGTGCCAGGCAGCCCCTGCTCGGCCCCAGGCAGCCTCCCCACTGAGCAAGACAGGCCCTTCTCTTCTGCCCTTGCTGTCCCTGGCGTGGCAGAACAAAGGGCTCTGTCTCCACACCAACCCGCCACCACTGCCGCCACGGTGGCGGCTCGGAGCCCCATTCCTTCGCCTCCTGGCAGTTTTCATCTTGGCGGGGAAAGAGCCTCCGCGATTAGGCATGTTTCAGAAATGCAGCTGATGAGTCTGGGTTCTACTCACTTCCTAGTCAAGACTCTGAGCCCAAGCCCAGTGATAAATAAAGTGGTGATTCAAAGGTTCAGCCTGTGAGCTCGTCGGAGCAATGAATAAGCCATCTTCGTGTGACTCATCCGTGGATGTCCCAGCTCGGCCATACATCACAGGGCCGTGGGTGCGAGAGAGGGAGCCAGCCGTGGGTGTCTCATTACCATCGTTGCTGTAACAGAGTACTGTGGTCTGGGTGGTCTAACAACAGAAACATACTGGCTGTCAGTTGTGGAAGCTGGACATCCAGGATCAAAGTGCTGGCAGGTTTGGTTCCTTCTCGGGGGCCTGAGAACCCGTTCCAGGCCTGTCTGCTTGGCTTGTACAGGGCAGGGCACCTTTCTGTGTCTCCACATTGACTTCCTTCTGTGCCTGCCTGTGTGTCCAAATTCCCTCTGAGGCCACAAGTCACAGGGACGAGGGCCCACCCGAATGACCTTATTTTAACTTAATTATCACTGTGAAGACCTTGTCTCCAAATGCAGTCGCATTCTGAAGCATTGGGGTTAGGACTTCAACATATGACTATTTTCGGGGGACAAAATTCAGCCTACAGCACTGAGCAACAGACAAATTCCATTTTTAGACAGTTAAGGAATTTGGGGAAAACAGTCATACAAGTAGAGAGTAAGGACATCTTGTTTCGTCTCAGTCACTTAAATAAACACTTTAAGGGGTGGGCAGGTTGGCTGGCTACGTCAACTTTGGAAGCTCCGTGTTAGGGAATTTTCTGGATCTTGCGCTCATATGTCTGAGGGAGACTGTAGAGAGACGAGGACCCAGCCCAGGGAGGAGTGATCCTGTGAGATTTTACAAGCGGGTGTATTTAGAGCAAGGCCTAGGAGGCAGTGTGTGCCTGGTGGGGGAGCCAGATGAAATTTACAAACAGGCATGGGGGGGGGGGTCTGGGGAGGGGGCATCCCCAAGCAACTGCATCAGTAGACCAAATGACCTCGGACCAAATAACTGCTGCCTCAGGTGATTGGACAAGAGAAGTTTCCAGGAGATCTTAAAATCCTTCAGCATAAAGGAAGTGTTGGCTGGGAGCCAGACTCAGAGCTGGCCCTCAGGGATGCAAGGGGAGCAGGACAGCCCTGTCTGTTAGGCTGGGAGCCACCCGCGTGGAAGTCAGATGAGCAGCCCAGTAAGAACTACAAAGGCACCCAGCAGTGGGCGAGCTTGGGAGACCTGAACACGTCCCAGGCCATCCGAGATGTGGGCCATGTGCCTGTGAGGCGGGTGCCACTGCCTCCTCCTGAGTAGAGTCACAGCAGTGCACCAGCAACAGGACACTGAGGGCTTTGCCGTGGGCTCGTTGCCCACGGCATCCCCAAGTGGAGGCACCATCTTCTCCGTCCCATTCATTTTAGGGCAGGCAAAACCAGGGGGCTGAGAGGTGATGTTTGAGATGTCAATTCTCAGGACTCTGGGACTCACCTGGGCTTTCATGTCCTGGTGTGTGTGCCTGGGTCCCTGGCCACTGCTCAGGAAGATCACCAGGGTCCTCAGCTGTCACATGGAGATGTTTAACAGGGATGGGTGCAAAAATGGGAGAGACAAAGAATGAGCAGTAGCAGAGCCAGTCCCTTCCCTGGTGGTTCCCTGGAAGCTGGCTCCTGGTTTAGCAGGGACAGGGGGAAATGAAGGTGGACAAAGTAGGCGACAGGTGTCCTGGAATGGGGCAGGCATTGGCGGGTCCTGGCAGCTGGGGTAGTCACCCCACACAGCAGGCTTGCCGTCTCGCTCTAAAGATTGTGCAGCCATTTGACTGGGGTTGGAATCATGCTCACGTCTCGCGTATCCAGCAGACCCTAAAGTGCGCAAAGGTTGCTTTTCTTATTTACCTAAAGCGCAGTTTCTTGCCTTGGCGTTGGTGATACCTGGGACCAGACTGTGTTCTGTGGTGGGGCATCCTGTGCCCTGTACCCTGTCCTCCACCCCACAGATGCCAGTAGCATCCCACCACCACCCAGTCCTGACACCCAAAAATGTCTCCAGACATTGACAAGTGGTTCCTGGAAGAATAGTCACCTCAAGGTGGGAGACACTAGGCTGGGGCTCTGTGGACACTAACAGGCTTTACTTCTGTAATTACCTGACCAGCTGGAGTCCCAGGACGCCGCACACATTCAGTACACAGACTGAGCAGGGAGGGGGAGACAGGAGGTCTGTCACAGAAGCTGGGGGGATCATCCTGCTTAATACCACCTAACCCATTCGGGATTTATTCTGGTGTGTAGTTTGAGCTAGTGATCTAACTCAAATTTTTTCCAAATTATTAATGTGGGATTTCTCACCCTCGGCACTGCTGACATTTGGGGCAGGATCTTTCTCTGAGGTGGGGGCTGTCCTGTGTAGTGTAGGATGTTGGGCAGCATCCCCCCACCCCATCCCTGTGGTAGTGACAACCGAAAACGTCTCTGGACATTGCCAAGTGTCCCTGGGGGGGGCAGAATTGGCCCCTGGCAGGAACCGCTGCTGGTGTAAGAGAATGGCAAAGTTGCCAGGGGTCGAGACACTTCACGTCAAGCCTGTAGCTGGCCTGTGGGGATTCCTTTACCATCCACTTGTGTGGTTGGCCATGGCATGTGGACAGACTTCGAGGGGAGCTGGGCAGTGGGTGTCACCAAGGGCACTGACAGAGGAAAATCCTGGGGCCATCAGCCCCCCTTGTTAGAACTGTGCTCTTTGGTCACAGGAGATTGTGTTGGGTGTGTAAAGTGGAACCAGGTCCCGATGACATTACCTAGGAACCCAGCAGAGGGTGGGCTTCATGGCCAGGAGGAGAAGGAACCCTTGCCCTTTTGGTGGCCACAAGGGCCAGGGTCACAGGTGGATGGCAGGGGGTGGTTCTGGTGGACAGAGAGCACCCCACATGGAAGCTGGAAGCATTGGGCAGGCAGGGTACGGGGTGACAATTCAGGCAGGTTGGCAGAAGGGGAGAATGGGAATGGATGGTCTTGTTGGAGGGTCCATGGGAGGGATGATAGCTAAAGGGTGTAGAGTTTCTTTCTGAGATGATGAAAATGTTCTAAAATTGTGGACGGGCTGGCCGGTTAACTGAGTTGGTGAGAGTGCAGTGTTATAACACCAAGGTCAAGGATTCAGATCCCTGCACCAGCCACCAAAAAAAAAAAAAAAAAAATTCACTTTAGAATTAAAGCTTGGAGGGGCCGGCCCGGTGGCGCACTTGGTAGAGTGCGGCGCTTGGGAGTGCGGCGGCGCTCCCACTGAGGGTTTGGATCCCATATAGAGACCGGTCCGCTCACTGGTTGAGCATGGTGCGAGCGCAACACCGAGGGCTGCCGTTGCCGGTCGCGGTATGGGCGCAACACTGAGGGTTGCGATCCCGTTACCAGTCACGAAAAAAGACAAAAAGAAAAAAAAAAAGAATTAAAGCTTGGAGAATAATTGAAAAGAATAATAATAAAATAAAATTGTGGTGGTGGTTGCATATATCCGTGAATGTACTGGAAACCACTGCCTGGTACACTTTAAACAGGTGAGTTACGTAGTCTCATGTCTCAGTAAGGATATGTAGTCACGTGTCGCTTAGCGATGGGGGGACACGTTCTTAGAAATGTGTCATTAGGCAATTTTGTCATCATGCAAAGGTTGTAGTGTGTACTCAGGTAAACCTAGATGGCATAGCCTGTGCACACCTAAGCTGTATGTTGTAGCCATTGTCATCTATGGGATAATCCTCATATGTATGTCGTCCATCTCTGACTAAAACATCATCATGCAGTGCATGACTGTATTAAAAGAAAGAGTGAGTTTTGTTGAAAACAAAACAATGGTTTTTGAAGTTAAAACCAGTGGGTCTGTGGGCTGCACAGATGGGATTATGAGTCAAAGGGGGTGTTATTGGAGAAAATGGGAAGCTGGGGCAGGGGGGCTCTGTGGGAGGTGACAAGTGGGTTTTCAATGATGACAGCTCATTTGCTGAGAGGTGAGGAGGGTCGGCCCGTGGCTCACTCGGGAGAGTGCGGTGCTTATAACACCAAGGCCCCGGGTTCGGATCCCACATAGGGATGGCCGGTTGCTCACTGGCTGAGCGTGGTGCTGACAACACCAAGTCAAGGGTTAAGATCCCCTTACCGGTCATCTTTAAAAAAAAAAAAAAAAAAAAAAAAGATGAGAGGTGAGGAGAGGGCAGTGTTTACTGAGCGACTCTTTACTTTACTGGAATCCTTTACAGCAACCTGTGAGGTAGACCCGTGCCCCAAGCAAGGGGTCCCTGAGGCCTGCGAGAGAGAATGTCCATGGGGACACATCCCTGGGGGGTTCCCACAGACCAGATCAGCTGACACAGGCTGAGCACTGAGGCTCTGTCCCCCAGTGCCTTGGCTGGCACAGAAGCCCCTCAGAGCTGGCCCAAGGTCCACAATGATCCGACCAGCTCCAGGCCCCTCTATGACACCAGCCACAAAGTGTCACTGCCTTAAGGCAGCAGTTCTTCCACATCCTCATGGAGTCTGCTCCCCTCTTCGGTGGTCACTGAGAGCCAGAGTGGGGCTCAAATGCTGTTTCTTGTGTTCCCCCGGGGACTGCTCGGCCGTAACAGGACTCGACCATCTGCACTGCCGGCATTCGGTTCCCAGCAGGGCTTTTGTGCATTGTCACTGCTGCAACTCTCCAGGTGGCTTTCCACCTGGGCGTGATGACAGGTGGGCTATGTGATTTGGAGAAGAGGTTGCAAAGGATTTTCCTCTGCTTACCCAGACCATTTTCCCGGTGGCATTCCTCACCTTCATTTATGAACCCATCGGTCACCCAGAGCCCGGCCCAAGGGGCTTTGCAGGTCGGCCTTCCACCTGTGACCAGAACCCACCTGCTTGTCACAGGCCTGACCCAAGCCATCACCAGCTCCCTGCAGACCCCGCTTCCACCCAGGCCCCCTGCAGTCCATGTGCCATACAGCCTGGTGACATCTTCCTAATGTCACTCAGTTCCCGGTGCCCCCCCCCATCTCACACCACCCTGGGCCCCCCCATTGTACTTGCGCGATAATCTAAACTCTGTCCCATGTTTGCAGGGCCCTGTGGGATCTGACCTTCTCTCGGCCCCGTCCTCCCTCCCTCCCCGTCTCTCGCCTCAGCCCCGTTGGCCACACTGGACTCCTTGTTCCCAGACCAGCCCCAACCTCCCCTGCCCTCTCATTGCTCGCCTGGACTGATGTCCCCAAGCTCTCAGCACGTCCAGATCTCTCTCATTGCTCAGGCCTCAGCGACTGTCCACTCTGAGCACTTCCCTGCCTCCCAATCCAAAATGACCCCCTACCCTTGTGAGTTGCTACCCCTTCTTCTCCATGTCAGCACCGCTGATGTCTGGGACCATCCTGTACCCTGTAGGACATTGAACAGCATCCCTGGCCTGCACTCATGAGATGCCAGTAGCATCCCATTCCCCATCCCCCAGTGGTGACGGCCACAATTGTCTCCAGACATTGTCAGATGCCCCCCGGGTGGCAGAATTGCCCCTGGCTAGCACATTATGCTGGAGTTTCCTCCCCAAAGCCGTTATTGCTGTTGGCAATGCCTCTTTGCTTGCTAGTTGGTTGGTTGTCTCTCTCCTTCCCTGGAACCCAAGATCCCTGGAGGCCAGGCCTTGCCCGCCCCTTCACCAACACCTTCTCACTGTCCTGCATCCAGCAGTGGCCCAGCTCGGGGCAGGCATTGGAGGAAGGATTACTGATGGGATATTGAAAGAAGACAGCCTCCTAGGGGACTGGGGACGTAGGCCGACCCTAGGGAAGGGGATTGGCTTCACGGGCAGATGATATGGCAGGTGGCAAAGAGTGCTTTGTGTCAAAAGTCAGGTGACCAGAACGTGCTGCAAGAGGTGGCCCTGGCACATACCTGGGGGAGGTGCTTTCTCCAGGACATCAGGCTGGACTCAAACCAGTCAGGCCAAGTGGAAGGTCCAGGGGACGTTTTAGAGAAAAAAGACGAATTCAGACGGGCACATTCAAAAGCCCTGTGGACATGGCACTGGCAACAGTCATGAGGGGTGTTTCGGTTGGACTTCTGGGGATATTGAAATAAGGCAGCAGAAAGGCTATAACAACCGAAGGGCTGGCCTGGCACCTTCCTGAGAATGGCCTGGAGGGGACCATCAGTGTCTTCTGCACTGGGCACCTGGATTTGTGTCCTGGGGCTACTGTAACCACGTACCCACACAGGGTGGTTTAAAACAACAGGAATTGGTTTTCTCATGGTCCTGGAGGCCAGAAGTCCCAGATCAAGGGATCAGCAGGGTTGGTTCCATTTGGGGGCTCTAGGGGAGGATCTTTCCTGGCCTCTTCCAGCTTTTGGTGGCTTTGGGTGTTCCTTGATTGTGACCACATCACTCCGTTGTCACGTGCCATATTCCCTTTGTGTGTGTCTAGGTCTCTTCTCTTTTAAGGACTCCAGTCATTGGATTTAGAGCCCACCCTAATCCAGTACAACCTTAACTGATTATATCTGCAGAGATCGTATTTCCAAACAAGGTAACATTCGGAGATTCTGGGTGGATGTGAATTTGGGGGGGGACGTTAATCAACGCACTACAGCACTCTCTTTATGATTTTACACCACCTACGCTGTTTTGTAGCATTGCCAGCTCACCCAGCTGCTCCCATCAGCCAGGAGTCGGCGATCCCTGCTCTGTCTGACCCCTGTGGCTGGCATCCTGGGACATGGCCCCTCAACCAGGCCACTAAGTCACCCACACCAGCGCCCATGACATCCCATACCGGACCTTGGCCTGAGCCCAATCAAGCCTGCTGTGGATTCATGGAGCCATCTCCACTTTTGGAAACACCCAAAGAGAGCTTGGCCCCTCCCTCTGTCACCCACACTGGGCCATGGATATGCCCCACCCCCTGACCCTGGCCAAGAGCGGGGACATCCTACATTTGGATTTGAGGTGGAGAGAAATGGGGAGGGGGCAGCTCTTCCCAGCCTGAGTCACCATGACTGACAGATAGGCTGATTTTATAGTCATCAGCATGTGTGTCCAGCTTTCCCATAACTTTGTGCAGTCATGTCTTCCAAAAAAACTCTCAAGGAAACGTATGCGAAAAGTAGAAACGCACTGAATCCTACATGGTGCTTCCTAAATGATTCTGCTGTAATGGTAGTCTTTCTCCTTTTAGCCTGAGAGTGATTTCATCCAATAAACATGTGGCTTCAAATTATGGCCTTATATAAACGAAACGGCTACACTACACTTTCTGGAGGCACCGTTCGGATGCCTTCTTTTCCAGTAAATTCCATACCATCCGCCAGACTGATAGGCAGAACCCTGCTTTTTGGGCACAAGGCTTTGTTGAGGCCTTGAGAGCAACTAATTTGTATTTATCCACTTATCCGCCCCCCCCAGGGCCTAAGTTTTGGTTGCTTCCCCTTTTCCTTGGGCCTCCTTTTTATTAGAGCATGAGAAAAAGGCCCTGAGTCGAGGTTCACATCTTCTTAGCGTGCACGAGGTATAGCAGTGTTACTTTTGCAAAAGCCTTTTAATTTTTCACGGTTCAGGTTTTTCAGCAGGAATGTTCATTTTTGTTGTGACAACATGCACATAACAAAGTTCATCATTAGGAACACTCATTGCATTCACAATGTTGTGCAACCGTCACCTCTACTAGTTCCAGAACATTCTCATCACCCCAAAAGGAAGCCCTGTCCCCATTAGCTGTCATTCCCCATTCCCCTCCCCCAGCCCCTGGCAATGACCAGTCTGCTGTCTGTCTCTATGGATGTGCCTGTTCTGGACGTTTTATATAAATGGCATCATACACCACGTGGCCTTCTGTGTCTGGCTTCTCTCACTGAGCACCATGTTTTTGAGGTTCATCCACCTTGTGGCATATATGGGAGCTTCGTTCCTTTTTATGACTGAGTAGTATACTTTTGTGTGGATGGACATATTTTGTGTATCCATTCATCCTTTGATGGCCAGTTTGATTTTCACTTGGTGACAAGGGATCATTCTTAAACGTGTCCTTGTTGGAACTATCCTCTCATCTTGGGGATGTGTTTTGTCCTGTTCATGTTGCATATGCTTGAGATGGGTGTTAGTTGGAGGACAGAACACTTTGGATGAAGGAAGGACATACAGGTTTTCAGCACCTTATACCCCAACACAGGACCGCTGCCTGTGATTGTCACTTGGCCGTGCCATCCCTCACAGGAACCCCCAGTTCCTCAGTCCCAGACCTGCTTTCTTTTATTCTGGGCACAGCCAGGGGATTCTCCAGGTACAGGTTTCACATCCATTTATGACAAGGATCTTAAGCCACAGTGTGACTAACTTCCAGGTCTAAGTCTCCATTAAGACTTAATGAGGAAGGCATGCTGGAAAAAAAAACAAAACACTGAGCACCTCCAAGAAAGATGCCATTGTTTGAGAACATCTCTGAAACTGTGATAACCGAAATAGTATGACACCTTCCAAGCAGCCCAGAGGCAGACAGTGTGTGTAAAATAAATCAAAGTCCAATGCTTAGCAAAGGGAGCTCCCCAAACTGGAGAGAAGGATTCTTCAATGAAGGTGTTAAAACAGTTGCTTCTTGAATTGGAGACAATCATTTGAGTCCCTTTCACCTTCCACACTGGGTTCTACAAGCCAACTGGGATGTCTGGAGGGGAGGGCAGTGTTGGCCTGTGTTGAAGGCCTGGTTGGTGTCTCCTGGGGTTATAGCCCAGTCTCAGGGGAACTGGATGCCCTGAGGTGCATTGGGGACTTGGGGACAGCTTCTCTCTGGGCTGGTTGGCTGTCCAGGAGGCCCCAGCAGGGTCTGGCCTACCTGATCGGGAGTGGCCTGAGCATGTGCAGTCAGCCTGTGTGGTGCCCAATGGGTGGCCATGCTGTATCAGGCTGGACAGCCAGCAGCTCTGAGGGCTGGACTTAGAGGGTTGGGCTAGGGCGCCGCCAAGGGGCTTTGTGTTGAGACACCCACCTTTAGGTGCTTTGGGGGCACCCACACAGCGGCACAGAGGATAGAGGTGGGAGGGGTCCACCCTGACTGTCTCGGGATGTGGTGACAGCAAACAGGACTAGGTCACAGGAGGCACAGGAAATAAGTCCCCCAGGTGTTGGGGGCAGGGCCAGGAGAGGCGGTGGTGGGCTGGTGTGTCAGTGTCCCTGGTCTCCTGAGCAGATGCAGCAGAGTGAAGAAGCCTGGGGCAGGGCAGGAAGGGCCCCTGCACAGGGGCAGGTACAGGTGACACTGCCGACTCCAGGGCAGCAGAGCCTGTGAGCAGGACCAGTGTGGCCAGAGGAGGCGTCCAGCCAGCAGTTGTGACCAGCAGGAGCTCAGTTGCGGCAGCCTCTTGTCGGAGGGGTGGTGCTTTCCACACTGTGGAGGATGCAGTGGTTTGCAGGGAGGGTGGGAGCTGGCAAAGGAAGGCTCCAGGTTGGGCAGGGATTCCTCCCTGGGCTGGGGGTGGAGCGAGAGGATTTTTCTGTGTGTGGTTTTAAGTCAGGGGGCACTTAAGCTGTTGGCAGGAGGGTCCCACCTCCACCCCCTGGTTCAATCTGGGCTTCATACTCGGAATGGGAGAAGCTCAGGGAAGCCCTTGGCAGCCCCCTTCTCTGGAGTCTTGGAGGCAAGTGCAGGCTACCTGGAGAGGAGGACCAGGTAGAGCCCTCCAGGCAGGTCCACATGGAAGAATTTTCCTGGATGTCATGAGCTTAGGTGGGCAGCTGTAGCTGGGCCAATCAGGTGAGCCCCTGCAGGGACTCCTGCAGGTGGCCCCAGCTGGCTTCTGCCCCATACCGCTGGTCGCCTCCCTCCCTGCAGCCAGGCCGGCCAGCAGCACCTTGAGCAAGCCTTGTCTACTTCCTCCTGACCTGGGGGCTGGGCATGCATGGGCTGGTTCTGTGCCCATCCCCACGGCCCCTGGTCTCTGAGAGTGGGGTTTCCTGAGCATTTGTCATTCTGCTTCTCCCACCAAGGGGCCAAGAGCTGCAGATACCTCCACAGGCCTCTGTTCCCAGCAGGGCTCAGAGGGCGCCTAATGCTTGCTCAGTGGCCCAGACCACAGCTGGCCCTGCACCCGATGAGCGAGTGTCAGCCAGCCCCTGGTTAGGGCAGGTGGCTGAGGCTGCAGGAAGCAGAAGAAAGGTCCCATCCTTGGGCTCTACTGGCTTCTTGCTCAGAGTTGGTCTCTACTTGGAAGGAGGAAGTAGGTGCATTCGTGAGATCTTCCCGCTGTCTGTGCAGGCGTAAGACAGTCCAGGACCTGTGAGCTGAGAGCTGGACTGAGCCCCTAGAAGCCACAAGTGCCGAGTCACAGGAGAGGCCCACTCTGCCTGAAGCCCAGCTCTGTGCGTGTGGGTGTGTGTGTGTACATATACGCGGGTTTAGTGTGCCAGCATGTGTGTGATGTGCACACTTGTGCCCACGCATGTCTGTGTGTGCACACTTGGGCACATGTCTGTTCATGCCTTGTGTGCGTGTGTGCACACAAGCATGTGGGCGTGTGTACAAGCAGGTGTGTGGCTGTGTGTTCGTATGCACACGTGTGTCTTTGTGCTGTGTGAAAACGTGCACAAGTGTGGGTGTGTTTGTATGAGTGTTGTGTGCGCACATGTACGGGCGTTCGTGTGGCTATGATTAAGGCACATATCTATGATTCCTCACCTGTCTCGAAAGCACATGACCCTCTGCCCGCCTTCTGTGGTGGTGTGGTGCTGTCCAGAAAGGTTCTGTGATAAACTCTGGTCCTGTCCTGGGATGGCCAGGTGAGCAGTGCCACCTGGCCCTTCCGAACTCCTGACGCCAATCAGCCGTGTGCTTGCTCTGGCGTCCGACGAACTCTGTGCCTGGACCCAAAGGGTGAAACGTAGAAAATAGAGCAGGAAGTTTCAAAAGGGTCAACTCCTGGGGAAACAGGTCCTTTCATAACCCCAGCCTTATAAACGATTTCATTGAGGTGTTATTAGTGCATAGTAAAGTACACTTACTGAGAGTGTGTGTTTTGCGGGGTTACGGCATATACAGACAGCCACATACCCCCCACCACGACTGACGCAGCAAACACACCCATCACCTGAAAAGTCCCCCCGGCCTATTGTCATCCCTCCCCGCTCCCAAGCAGCCACTGATTCTCTTTCTGTGTTTATTGGTTAGTTTGCATTTTCGTGTTTATAGATTAGTTTGCATTTTATATATGGACTCTTCCAAAAATTGTATTGATGTGAAATCACATAACATAAAACTCACCATTTTAAAGTGCACAATTCAGTGGCCCTTTGTATATTCATTATGTTGTTCAACCACCAGCTCTATCTGATTTCAGAGCATTTTCATCCCCCTAAAAGGAAACCCTGGTCCCCATCAGCAGTCGCTCCCCACTCCCCCTCCCCCTCTCCCAGCCAGTCAACCACTATCTGCTGTCTGTCTCTGGATTTGCCTGTTCTGGACATTTCATGTAAAT
This sequence comes from Galeopterus variegatus, assembly GCF_000696425.1. Classification (NCBI taxonomy): domain Eukaryota; kingdom Metazoa; phylum Chordata; class Mammalia; order Dermoptera; family Cynocephalidae; genus Galeopterus; species Galeopterus variegatus. The sequence continues at coordinate 100,577 of NW_007728237.1, forward strand.
GGAATCATACAATGTGTCCTTGTGTCTGGTTTCTTTTAACTCAGCATGATGTTCTCAAGGTTCGTCCACCTGTAGCATGGATCAGTATGCCATTCTTTCTTTTATGGCTGAATAATATTCCATTGTATGGATGGACCACGTTTTGTTTATCATTCATCTGCTGATGGACATTTGGGTTGTTTCCACCTCCTGGCAATTATGAATTGTGCTGCTGTGAATGTTGGTGTACAACGATTTGAGCCCCTGTTTTCAGTTCTTGGGGCATATACCTAGGAGCAGAATTGCTGGGTCGGTATGTACTCTTTTGTCAGCTTCCTTCACTCAGCACAATGATATTGAGTTTGTTCCGTGTGAGTATCAGAGATTGGTTTCTTCTCATTGCTGAGTGGTTTTCCACTGTGCATCCAGTTTCTTTATCCCTTCACTGATGGCTGGATATTGTGGAGGTTTCCAGTTAGGAGCTCTTAGAAATAACGCTGCTGTGAACATTTGTGTACAAGTCTCTGTATGGACATGTGCTTCATTTCTCTAGATAACTCCTGGGAGTGGAATTGCTGGGTCACTGCTGGGTATATATTTAGTGTTTAAAGAAACTGCCAAAGTGTCTTCGAAAGTGCATGAACTACCTCATTTCAGACAGTTTCTGTGAGGGGTAATGTGATTCTTCGAATCAAGAGACAGCAATGTTCATATCCATTTATCTAATTCCGCATGGAAGAGTTGATCCTGAGGAAATGCTCAGAGATGCCCGCAAAGATATGTATCCAAGGACCATCGTTGGAAACCACACTATCAAAGCCTATTTCTTGGCTCAGAAATGGTCACATGTACTAATGTATCAAGGAAAGAATTAGGATCTACAACTAGTATATAGTATGACCTAAATTTTATCAGAGCACATATATAGCCTATATCTATTCAACTGGAAAGAAATATACTACAGTGGCTTGATAATTTGGGGGACAGTTTTAAAAATTAAACATCCCATCTCCCCCGACTTTCTTACCTATTATCACTACCTACCCCATGTGAACTATTGCTGTGACCTCATACTTGATGGTTTCTTTTGGCCTCATCCCTCCTATGCTTTCCTAACACTTCTGCAGAACTCATCCTCCCAGAGCCTGAATCATCTCTGCCTGGGGTGGCCCCGGCCCCTCACGCCTGTGATACTGAGTCATGCTTCTGGCTAGGGCAGGGGTCAGCAAACCTTTTCTGTAAAGCTGGACAATAAGTATTGTAGGCTTTCTAGGCCTTCAAGTTACAGTCTCTGCCGTAATTATTCCACTCTGCTTTCATAGCAAAAGCAGCCACAGACAGTATATAAATGAGTGGGCAAGGCTCCCTCCCAATAAAACTTTATTCACAAAAACAGGTGGTGGGCCCACCATGCCCTCCTCCCTCCTTTTGCCTGCCTGGTGAACGAACTCCTCTTCATCCTTCAGAACCCCTCTTAGATGTTACCACTCCCCTGAAGGCTTCTCTGGCCCTCCAGGATAATCACTCAGTGTGCATCATTTACTACTACACCTGATAGTCTGTTTGCACACCAGCCTCTCCTGCTGGGCTTTGAGCCAAGGTCTGATTCGTCTTCAGACCCTCAGCCATCCTCTGGTGGCCCGCACACATGACCCACGCTGCATTTGTGCCTCTTGCTCCAACATGCCAGCTGGGCTGTCACCAGCATCAGCCCTCATTTCTTTTTCCTGCAACTTTCAGTAGCAAATGCGATTTTTTTTTCTTAAATAAACTTATTTCTGTTGGAATAATTTGAGATTTAGAGAAAAATTACAAAGATAGTGCAGAAGATCCCCTATGCCCCTCACTAAGTTTTTCTAAATAGGAACGCCTTACATTATCAGGGCACATTTGTCACAACTGAGAAATCGGCATCAGTACATTGCAATGAACCAACCTCCTGACGTTATTCAGATGTCGCCACCTCTTCCACTCATGTCCTCTCTCTGGTCGAGGATTGCATCCAGGGTACCCCATTGCACATAGAGACTGCTCCAGTCTGGGACAGGCTCCCTCAGTCTTTCCCAGTTGCTCATGACCTTGGCAGTCTTGGGAGAATTGGCCAGTTGTCCCGCAGGTTGCCCCCAGTCTGGGCCCAGCTGATGTTCTTCTCCCCAGTAGACTGGAGTCATGGGTTCTACAAGCAAGTGCACTCTGAGCCGTTCTCCTGAGCGAGTGTCTGGTGACTTACCCTGACGTCATCCTTCTTGGCTGGGCTTCGGGGACCCTGGGTTTCAGAGCAGGTTCAGTCCTGCTTACTGTGTGGCAAAGACATAACCAAGGCCTGTGGGCTGCATCTTCCTCCGCTTGGGGAGCTGCTGGGGGAGGTTTATCAGAGACATGAAGCCAGGAAGGATGTGGGCTAGGAAGGGCTTAGCTGAGATATGGTCATGGCCTTTGCACGGGAGGGTTGAGAGGCTGACTCTGGGCCAGGTGGGACAGGGCTTTGGATGGAAGAAGCCCAGGTGGAGGGTTTGTCTTGGAGGTATCTGGCAATGTCACTCATACGAGCCATAATCCTCGGGTCAGAGGTCACATTTAAGGACATACAGGGGCTCTTCCACCTTCCCTGGGGAGCTGCAGCTGCTTGATTCCAGCCTGGTCAGGGACAGGGGTTTCCAGCCAAGAGTCCAGTGCTGTCTTTTCCGGGGTGGGCATCAGCATCCCCCTTCACCACTCCTCTCCCGCCTGCCACTCTGACTGTGCCCATCTCTGCCCTGCCTTCCAGCTCCAGGACGCGTGCCCCGAGCCCGGGAGGCATGCTGAAGCCGGGCAGCCGGCAGGATGAGTTTGCACGAAGCGGGCAGCTCCGGCCACCGGGAGCAGGCAGCCTACCACCTGCACATCTACCCCCGGCTGTCCACCACCGAGAGCCAGGCCTCCTGCCGCGTGATCGCCACCAAGGACAGCACAACGTCCGATGTCATCAAGGATGCCATCACCAGCCTGCGGCTCGATGGCACCAAGTGCTACGTGCTGGTGGAGGTCAAGGAGTCAGGCGGCGAGGAATGGGTGCTGGACGCCAACGACTCACCCGTGCACCGCGTGCTGCTTTGGCCCCGGCGGGCACAGGACGAGCACCCACAGGAGGATGGCTACTACTTCCTGCTGCAGGAGCGCAACGCCGATGGGACCATCAAGTACATGCACATGCAGCTGGTGACCCAGGCCACTGCCACCCGGCGCCTGGTGGAGCGTGGCCTCCTGCCGCGGCAGCAAGCGGATTTTGACGACCTGTGCAACCTCCCTGAGCTGACTGAGGACAACCTCCTGAAGAACCTCAAGCACCGCTTCCTGCAGCGGAAGATCTACACGTACGCAGGGAGCATCCTGGTGGCCATCAACCCCTTCAAATTCCTCCCCATCTACAACCCCAAGTACGTGAAGATGTACGAGAACCAGCAGCTGGGCAAGCTGGAGCCGCACGTCTTCGCGCTGGCTGACGTGGCCTACTACGCCATGCTCAGGAAGCACGTCAACCAGTGCATCGTGATCTCGGGCGAGAGCGGCTCCGGCAAGACGCAGAGCACCAACTTCCTGATCCACTGCCTCACAGCCCTCAGCCAGAAGGGGTATGCCAGTGGTGTCGAGAGGACCATCCTGGGCGCTGGCCCCGTGCTGGAGGTGAGCTGAGCCTGGCGGTGGGCAGGGGACCTTCACTCTGAAAGTATGGGTTTTATTGTTGTTGTTCAGGTAGAGTGAGGCCAACAGGTCAGGAGACAGCTGCCCTTGGAGAAAAAGTTTATCACTGACAGGTCCCAGGAGGAGGGGGAATGACGCCACGGCAGGGCCACACGGGAAAGCACCAGGCTGGGTCAAGAGGCAGTGAGAGAGGGGGATGCAGGCAGGAGCCTTGCTTGTGGCTTTCCCTGGAAGGAAGGGTAAGCTGGCTTAGGATTGGCTGGCTTGAATCATTTCAGCAAGCTCTGGGGGTAGGAGTTGCCCCTGGTTATCTGGAGCCGGGGGTGTGGGGTGATCAGGGCAGGTGGATAGTGGCCTGGAGTGTAAAGGCTGGATAGAACAGGTGGGTGGGTGTGGGCTCTGGATTGGGTGATTTGCACAGGGAATGCGCTCCCACAGGCAAACCCTTGACTGTCTCTAGGAATTGGCTAGCCCTGGGTGGGGCTGCCCCTCTAGGGTCAGCCAGGCCCCAGATATCAGAGCATCAGAAATACAGAAAATAGGGCCGGCCCGGTGGCACACTTGGTAGAGTGTGGCGCTTGGGAGTGCAGCGGCGCTCCCGCCAAGGGTTCAGATCCCATATAGAGACCGGTCCGCTCACTGGTTGAGCGCGGTGCGGGCACGACACCAAGGGTTGCGATCCCGTTGCCAGTCGCGGTATGGGCGTGACACCGAGGGTTGCAATCCCGTTACCGGTCATGAAAAAAGACAAAAAGGAAAAAAAAAATAGAAATACAGAAAATAAAAAGGTCTGGTTCATACACCCTTGACATCTGGAGGACAGACAGCTGTCCTCCAGGTCCCAGAAAGAAAAGGCTGCTGTGCTCTAATTGGATGGTTCGAGGGGTACTTCACAACGACGTGTTTCTGGGAGGGGTGGCGAGGTAGATGGAAGACTGCAAGGCAAACAGCAGACCCCCAGGGGGGTCTGGTGAGATGATGCTATAGGGTGGACGAGGGGAGGGGACTGCCTGGCAGAGCTGTTTGCTGTCTGATGTCCTTGTTGGCCAAGCCCCGTGGGAGCCATCAATGTGTTGCTGGGGGTGAGGCTTCTGGCTGCAGGTCTGGACATAGGTCTGGACACAGGGTGGCGGATATGACAACACAGCGTCCCTCACTCTAGGAGTCTTAGGAGAAGATGCATCCATGAGTCTCAGAACACAACATGACAATCGTTGCCTAGTGAGGGGCAAGGGCAATGTGTGGGCTCAGGGGTCTGCAGCCTTGAGGGCCCAGGGTTCTACTTTTTTTTTTTTTTAACTGGCTTTATTTTTTACATCATTTTAGGTTTATAGTGATACTGAGCAGACAGTTCAGAGTTTCTGCGTGCGCCCTCCTGTCTCCCACAATTTCCCTCCCCTTTGTATCTTGCATTATTAGCCTGCTGTATTTGTTACAATTGATTTAAGCCGAAGTTGACATATGAGCGTACTTAAAAAGTCATGGAAAGATTCGTATTACCTTTTAATTCTATTTTTCCATGAACTTTTTGAAGTACCCTCATGTTGTTAATAACTAAGGTCCATAGTTTATATTAGGGTTTGCTGTTGGTGTCGTACATTCTCTGGATTTATACACATGTGTAAGATGTGTATCCCACCTCGTAGTATTGGACAGAGTAGTTTCTCTGCTCTAGAGATCCCCTGTGCTCTGCCTATTCATCCCTCCCTCCCCCGAGCCTCTGGCAACCACTGGTCTTTTCACGGTCTATAGTTTTGACTTTTCCACGATGTCCTATAGTTGGAATCTCACAGTGTAGCCTTTTCACATCGGCTTTTTTCACCTAGCAATATGCATCTAAGTTTCCTCCATGTCTTTCATGGCTTGAGAGCTCTTTTCTTATTGCTGAATAGTATTCCATTATATGCATATACCACAGTTTGTTCATCCACAAGATCCTGAGACACCCTCCCCATTGGTGGAGGGAGGGGTTTGAGTGTGGGGTGGCCCCACCCTCCCTAGAGCATTGACCTCTGACCAAAAATTTTCCCAGTCTCCTCCAAGCTGAAGCCTACCATGCAAAGTCACTGGAATCACACCTAGGCAGTGGTTGCAGAATGCATTCCAGTTCCTCTTCATGAATGTCATCAGCAAGAAATTAACTAGGGTCATATAGCTTAGACCTGTGACTAAATGTGTAGCTTGTTTCTGTTTCCACCTGTACAAGTAATATGAATATAAAGATTCATTGTCATGTTTTGCATCAACTTATTAAAAACTTCTGAGTGGTCTGGCCACAGGGTGTACGTTTTCCTTCTGAGTGTAGATCACCCCACGGTGTTAGCCTGACTGTCCAGCAATCCATTCATCGCACGGTGCTGATCTAAGCTCAGGGTGGTGCGGTGGCCAGAATCCACACAAAGGCCTGCCCACGTGGAGCTGTCACCCCGGTGATGCAGGGGCAGACAGTAAAACCAGCAGCAAGGCTGGTACGTGAATGCTAAGAGCAATGAGAACAGCAGGTGGGCTAGGTGGAGGGGCCAGGAGGTGAGAGGTCCATCCGGGCAGGAGGCATAGCCAGTGTAGAGGCAGGAGTACCGCAGACTGGGGGGCTTCAGACAACAGGAATATATTCTCTCTCAGTTCTGGAGGCCAGAAGTCTAAAATCAAGGCGTCTACAGGGCCATACTCCCTCTGGAGGCTCTAGGGGAGGATCCATCCTGGCCTTCTCAAGCTTCTGGTGGCTCCCAGTGTTCCTTGGCTTGTGGCCACATCACTCCAGGCTCTGCCTCGGTTGTCACAGTGTTCCTCCTGTTTGTGTCTTTACCTGGCCTTTGTATAGTAAGGACGCCATGCTCCTCATTGTATTTCAGGCCCATCCTACTGCAATATGACCTCATCTTAACTAATTACAGCTGCAGAGACCCCATTTCCAAATAAAGTCATGTTCATAGGCTCCGGGGGTGATGCAGACATAACTTTTGGGGAAACACAAGTCAGCCCCCATAGAGGAGAAGCTCCCCAGCTCAGCAGGCACCCTGGGGCCCATCATTCCTCCCCTGCTGCTAGAGAAGCTCCTGCCAGCCTCCACTCCTGTGGCCCTTAGAGATTCTGGCACATTCTCCTGGATTCCGTCGATGACCATTATTCACCCTCATGAGTCAGATGCCTCATCGCGCCAGGCTGCCTCGTTTGGGCCTCAGCAGTGTGAGCCAGCAAGGCCAATTTTCCCCAGCATTTATAATCTGCTCGAGGGTGGTGCCCACACCGGCTTCCAAAATGGGCTTAAGCCAAACCCACGTCATGGCAGTAAACGTGCTTCCTGGGGCGACTGTTTGCAAAGGGATAGGTTGTCTTAGCTCAGAGCCGGTTTTCTCTCCACCTCGGCCTGCTGATGTCTGGGGCTACGTAACCCGCCAGGGTGGGGCTGTCCTGTGCATCAGAGGTGTAGAGGAGCATCCCTGGCCTCCACCCACCAGATGCCAGGAGCACCCGCTTCTGAGGTGTGACAACCAAAAATGTCCCCAGACATTGCCGATGTCCCCTGAAGACAGAATTGCACTGCCACCTTCGAGTCGTCCCATAGGACCCAGTCACTGTTCATTTCAGGTGCTGAGCATTTAGAGATTGTCCATAAGTTCTAACCATTCTGACCTAACCTAAGAGTTGTTTTCTAATAACAGGAACAGTTAGTTTTCGCGCCTTTGGGCCCACTGGTTGTCAGGTTTGGACTTCCCGGTTTTCATCCATCATTTCTCTGGGTTCTTACCACACCTCTGCCTATTTTAAAGATGGGAAAACCAAGTCTCAGAGAAACACATTAATGTGCGAGTTTCCTGAGTCAGTCTTAACAAAGTCCCACAAACTGGGTGGTTTAAAGCAAACAGGACTTTATTCTCTCACAGCTCTGGAGGCCAGAAGTCCTAAATCAGTGGCAGCAGGGCTGTGCTCCCTCTGGAGGCTTTATGGGACAGTCTGTCCTGGGCCTCTCTGCTAGCTTCTGGTGGCTCCAGCAGTCCTTGACGTTGCTTGGCTTGTGACCACATAACTTCAGTCTCTGCCTCCATCATCACATGGCCTGCCCTCTGAGGGTGCTTCTGTGTGTGTCATCTCCCCTCCTTTCTCTTATAAGGACGCTTGTCATTGGACTTGAGGTTCACTCTAAATCCAGGATGACCTCATCTCGGGATCCTTATCTTAATTACCCCTGCGAAGACCCTGGTTCCAAATAATGTCATGGTCATAGGTCCCAGGGGTGAGGACTTGGATATATCTTTCTGGGGCTTCAAGTCAGCCCATTACCGGTGGATTCCTCAGGCCACACTGCAGACAGCCACAGCCATACCAGGCTTTGAACCCAGCCTGAGCTTGTGCCCTCCACTCATGCCACCTCTCACAACTTCATGAAAGATCTCCTCTGTCACCTGGCCTGGGCCATGAAAGGCCGAAGATCGGCACAGCCTGTAGCGTTCAGGAATTTTCCTCGGCTCCCCAAAAGGAGAAGTTGTGTTGTTTTGAGGTTTGGGCCTTGCTGTGCAATTCTGACCAGAAAACAGGAAGGGAGTGCTGTGGAAAGCCAGTTCCAGTCAGCTGATCTGCCACCCACTGCAGTTAACTGTTGCTGTCACTGTTTCCCAGGACGAGGGGCTGCAGGAGCCTCAGTTGTCATTTAGCCCACCCGGGAGTCAGCAGGTCCTCCACACCACCCCCAGAAACATGACATTTGTGAAGGACTGTTTGTTGTCTCAGCCAGAAATACTGAAGAGGCAGAAAGCAGGGTCCTCATTCCTGTGCCATCACAGGCGCCCCTTGAAGACCTGGTGGCTCTGGGTGGAGCAGCCCATGGCACCAGCCACTGGGCTCACCCCAAATCACTCCCAGAATATGCCCCTCTCCCTTTACCCGCAGACCTCGGAATCCACTGGACACTGTTGACATTGCCCCTGTAAGAGCAGGTCAAGACTGGGGTGCTGATGGGCAGTTCTCTATCTTTCCTGAACCGGAGCAAGCACTACTAGCATCCATTGGTATGCGTGGGGTTTTAATTTTGAAAGCAGAAATGAAATAAGGATCCTTGCTCATCGGGCTGTTTTCTCAAGGGTCTTGGGTCTCCATTTGGCCTTAGTGGCCTGGCCCATGCCAAGAGAGGAGACTGAAGGATGGTGACAGTGACACCCCCAGCAGGGCGGAGCCAGGCCAACCTGCAGGAGCACCCATGCCCAGCACAGTTCAGTGAGGGACCAAGGAAGGGTCCTGGAGCTTACTGCTGCCCTGGACCCTCCTGGCGGAAGAGGCTGAATGAGCCTGTTGTGAGACTGTCATCTGTGCCTACCTGAGCCCAGCCTCCTCAGGGGCCCCACAAAGCCAGTCTCATGGGAGGATACCCCGCCTCCTCCCAGCCCCTCCTCCACCAGCCAGGCCGTTGGCCCTGTTCCCGCCACCTGCAGTCAGCACCAAGCCAGGCCCAACTGGGCAGGTCCCCCGGACCACAGCGTTACTATCCACCTTGATCTTTGCCCTCAGGGACGCCTGCCCAGGCCACATCTGCAGGGCCAGCCTTTGCCGTGCATTGGGGGCATCCTCACTGCCTACCGATGTGGGCAGACTGAATAGCCCCATCTCACACGCAGGAAACTGAGGCACACAGGCAAAGCCACTCTGCCAGGGTGGCAAAGGTAGAAGGTTCTAGAACCTGCTTTGTGCCAACTCCCATGTCTGGGCCTGTGCAGTTGGGGTTTTTGTTTAAGAGCTTAATTGATATGTAATTCACCTATTGAAAGTGCACGGTTCATCAGCATTCAGTACATCCACACTGTTGTGTGGCCACCACCTCTGCAGAGGCTCCTCGGCTTACAGTGGGGCTGCGTCCCGATAAACCCGACAAATGTTGACAATGTTGTAAGTCCAAAATGCATTTTAATACACCTAACCCACCAAAGATCACAGCTCAGCCTAGCCTATCTTAAATGTGCTCAGAACACTTACCTTAGCCTATGGTGGGCAGAATCATCAAACACAGCCTATTTTATATGAGGTGGTGAATGTCTCACATAATTTATTGAGTGCTGTACTGAAAGTGAAAAGCAGAATGTTTGTGTGCGTGCTGGAAGTATGGTTTCTACTGACTGCATATTGCCCTCACACCAGCATAAAGTTGAAAATTAACAAGGTGAACTATCGTCAGCCAGGACCATCTGTGTCTAGTTTCAGAACATTCTCATCATCCCAAAAGGAAACCCTGTCCCCATCAGTGGTCACTCCCCATCCCCCAGCAACGACCAGTCTGCTTTCTGTCTCTGTGAATGTGCCTGTTCTGACCATTTCATATCAATGGAATCACACACCGTGTGTCCTTTTGTGTCTGGCTTCTTTCACTCAGCATCATGTTTTCAAGGTTCATTCACTTTTTTTTTTGGCAGCTGGCCAGTATGGGGATCCAAACCCTTGAACTTTGTGTTCCAAAGCTGGGCCCTAACCAGCTGAGCCAACCAGCCAGCCCCATCCACGTTGTAGCATGTGTCAGTGTGTCATTCCTTTTCATGGCTGCGTGATATTCCACTGTGTGGATGCACCGCATCTTATTTCTCCACTCACCAGTTGTATCAGCATTTCATTCCTTTGTTTGCGGAGTGTGTCCTTGGGTTTGTTCTGGGCCCCTGCCAGGCCAACATCCTCCCATCAGTGACTATTCCAGAGCCAGGGGTTGAGGGGCGGGGGGGGTTGGCAGAGGTAGAGACAAAGCCCCTGGAGACTCTCATGGAGTTGACTGAGTGGAGCCTGGGGTAGAAGGAGAGCAGAGTCCTCTCTAGCAACCTGCTTGGGTGAATTGAGGGCTGGAGCTGCCAGGGGTCATCAGATGGGAACAGGGGCTGGGGCGGGAGGAGCCCAGTGAGGGGCTAGATGGGGCAGGCAGACACAACTAGGTGTACCCACCCTGCCCCTGGTAGTAGGCTGGGCTTGGGGAGCCAAGGAGGCAGGCCGGCGGGGGCCCCAGAAAGCAGACAGGAGCGTCTGCACATAGGAAGTATCAGAGCAAACAGACTGAGTCCTGGGAGCAGCCCCAGCCTTGTGGCTGAGCCAGAGCCAAGGCTGATGTCCCAGGGAGGGCAGGTGCCAGGGGAGAAGGAGGGGTGTCAGAGATGGCTGCAGGGGAGAATTAGTGCCAGCAGCATCATGACCCCAGCATTGGTTGGGTCTTAGAGGTCGCACAACACACTCGGAGAGGGGCAGGGGGCAGACAGCAAGCCGGGGCACCTCCTGTCTGGGCACTCAACCCTGCCTCTTGCCTGTTAGCCACTGGGGCGCAGGTGGGGGCAGTGAGTGTGCCTGGAGCATTGAGAGGGAGGCACATACCCCAGAACAGGCCTCTGGGGACCCCTTCAGGGCCTAGGCTGCAGACGGGAGGAGGCTCAGGATCAGGTCAGAGATGACGCCAGGCCCCAAGATGCAGAAGTCCCCAGTGTCACCTCTACAGCTGGCACCCCAGCGGCTGGGCAAGGTAGCCAGGGAGCCTTCATCCCGTGCCTGTCTGTCTGCCTGTCTCCCAGGTCCCCAAATACCCCAAAGTCCTGGCTTGTGTCTACTTTACAGAGCACAGAGGTGTTTTGGGGTAAGGGTCCCTGAGAGTGCCGTCCTTTCACTCAGCTGAGGGGACAGAAGATCAGCACATCACAGGCAGCTGATGGGGATAGGGCTTGGGTGTAGGAGGGTCTGGGGCTGCAGTGTGGAACACTCTAGGAGGAGGTTTGGAGTCCAGACATGTCCAGGGCTGGGTCCAGGTGAGCAGGACCAGCTGGGCAGGCCATGGTGGGGGAAGAGGGTCAGAATCAGGGCTCTCAGCAGTCCTTTCCTACCCCACCCACCAGTGGCCAAGGTTCAGGCTGGCCCAGGCCATCTGCAATGCTGAGCTACCAGACAGTCATTGATGCAAACACCGGGGTCACCAGTTCATGGGGGAGGGGGAGGAGGAGGGGAGGCAGAGGTGAGGGCCCCAGGTGTGGGTGGGAGTTATGATAGCAAAAAGACAGAAAAAGATGTACAGCGAGGCCGAGAGCCCCCAAGTGAGGTGGGCCCACCCTGGGCAGCCATGGGAAGCAGCCACAGAATCTCTGGCTGCTTCTCTGCCCCATGTGGCCTCCCCAGGAAGTTTGCATGCAGGTGGGGGTAAGCACTTTGGGGAGCCCTAGATCAGCAGAGCAGCCCAAAGAAGGGTAGGGGCTGGAACAGGACAGGAGGGAGACGGGGCGGACAGATCCCACAGGGGACAAGAAAGTGGAATAAGCGTTGTGGACAGAGGCAGCACTTCCTGTTCTAACCCAGGATCGGGGCAGGATCATTCACTGTGGTGAGGGCTGCCCTATGCACTGCAGGATGCTGAGCAGAATCCCCGGTCCCGGCACACCAGACGCCAGTAGCACCCTTATCCCTAGTCGTGACAACCGAAACTTCTCCGGATGTGGACAGGTGTCCCCTGAGGAACAGAATCTCCCCAGCTGAGAACTGCTGTTTTAGGCCAACTGCATGCAAAGAACGATTTCAGTGTTACAGGTGTTGTCTGCCTAAATATTTTCAGACTTGGGGAGGGGGCGTGTAACATTGAACCATTGGAATTACACATCAACCCAATGATAATCAGCACCATCGTGGGGTGGCTGCCATAGGTGGGGAAGCAGTTTTGGGCTCGTGTTCTCATTTGTCCCCAGGAGGAGGTGTCTGGTGTGGCTTCACACCCAAGGCCAGCAGAGCCAAGCGAGCACGACCAGAAATGTCCTCGTGTCGCCCACAATGATGCACACCTGGGTGTGAGGATTTGGTTTTCCACACAAGAGTCCAGTTGTCCGGGTGGACATTGAGCAACATCTTAGAATGTTATTTTAAGAGTTGTTCCTCAGCGCCAAAAACCAGTCACCAATTTTAGGACATCCAGGGCTGAGAAGTGACACGCTCTTCAAATGCATGTAATCCAAGCGCCTTAGCAGTTTCCTGATACGTTAGTGCTGGTTCAGGTGCACCAGATTTGATCATCTGCTCCATGCTTGTCCTCTTCAGGGTGACTTTCTGAACTTATGCCAGGTGGTGGCTGTGGTTTGATTCTCCTCCGTCAAGCATCTCCCCAACAGGAAACAAACCAGGACATGTGTCGCATCGTCACAGTCCAGAGAGCCCCACTTTGGCAAAGTCATGACACGTTTTATTATTAATTTTGGTTCCCCCAGGTGCTTTTCCTTGCTTTTTTCTGCTTCTTTTCGTAGAACACTTCATTTGTTTTTAGTGTCTTTTCTTCATTTGAGGTTTCATTTCTTTTCGTACGTACCAGAGCTTGGCAAACTTCAGCCCATGGGTTAAATATGCCAGTGCCTGTTTCTACAAATAAAGTTTTATTGTCAAACAGCCATGCCTACTCCTTTACATGTCACCTGTGATGGCAGAGCTGAGTAATTGAGACAGAGGCACCTGGACCTTTACAGGAAAGGTTTGCTGACCTTGGCTTCATCTGCATGCATATAGAACGTTCCAGAAGCCCATGGTGAACATTGTCCAGATGCCTTCTGCATATGCTCTTCTCATCTTCTGCTCAGCTCCCCCTTCCCCAAATATAACAAACCAGGTTTTGTTTCTAGATGGGATCTTTGTCGCCACTTGTATACATGCCATGCATAGATGCATCTATTTGTAAAGCAGGTTGGGGGGGTGCCAGGGAGGGAGGGTGTGGCTATAGACATCCCATGAGGGTTGGCAGGGCCAGCTCACTGGCTCCGTGTACCCCACAGGCAGCTGGGGGTGGTTTACAGCCTGTGTGTTTGGGCTCCGTCTGTGGGCAGCAGGAACTAAGTAGGGTCCCCTCCTGTCTTGCACCCTCACGGGCTGAACCTCACCGGGCCCCAGCTCTCAGAGGGTGTTTAACTGCATCCTGGGCCCTGAGGTCGCCTGAATCCTGCCTGCTGTGGACACAGTCTGCCAGGAACATAGTGGGAAGAGGACTGTGGACTGGCCAGGCCCAGAGGTGCCGAGCGAGAGCCCAGTGTTGTCCTGGGCTTCCACCAGCCCCCGTCCCCAGTGCCCAGTGCTGGGGATCCTCCCTGAGCCACCTCAGCATGAAGGCATTGAAGCTGATGGGACTGGACCGGAAGTGCATGCCCAGGGCCATGAACACCCCAAAAGAAAGCTGGCGTCTGGGGTGTCAGATGTGTGCCCAGGAGCTTGGAGAGAGAATTTAGCCAAAGAGACAAGCATGAGCACAGGCTTCCTGGGGTGGGGAATGGCAGCTGGGGAGGAGGTGGTGGCTGGTGGGATGGGGCAGCATTCTCAGCCCTAGTGCCATCTTCCCAGCACCTGAGACAGACTGGCAGGCCTGGGTGTGCCCAGCTGCCACGAGGACATTGCAAGCCACAGAGATCAGTGGGAGCAGACCCGAGGGGCAGTCTGGATGGCAAGGAAGGAACAAACAGCCAGGAGACCCTGCCAGGCTGAAAAGCAGGGGCCACACTAGAGCAGAAGGGTGTCCGTGGTGGGTATGGAGGGGATGGGGGTGCCTGACAGCCAAGGCCTTTAACAGAGGCCCGTGGGAGCACTGGGGGGATTGTGGCGGCCCCCGGGGACTCTGTCCCTCCAGTGCCTGCAGACCTCCAAGGCTGCCTTTCTGGCCCGCTGCATCAAAGGGCAGAGCCACGACACTTTGGAATGATCTAAAGCTATTTTAGACAAAAGGGGAAGTTATATTTTGGGGAATGTTGCATGTAAGAGAACAGTGAAATTATGGAGTATATTTTAAGCATCAAAAGAACGTCTCCTTAGAATTTGGAGAAAGTTGATTAAAAGCCGAAGCACAGGTCTGGGACACCCCTGCCACAGCCAGCACCTTTCTCAATGTTCTGGGGGTCCTCTGCATGAGGGTTATGGACCTCCATCTATCCGTGACATCTGTCTTGCTTTTGGGGGCACTGGCACCACCAGGCATCAATTGACTACAGAGCCTGACAGCCGATTTGTTTCCTAGTAATTATCCAGATGGAGCAGCAGCCGAAGCCGCCTCCCGTGGGCCCCACCTTGGGTGGCCCAGTTGCCAAGTCCCTGCAGAGCTGCCCCCTGAAATGTCCTTGTGTGTGACTCAGCTGCTACTGGCCAGAGCCAGCTCCTGAGCCAAGCCCCTGGAGACCCCAGTTCCTTGGGGCCCCAGAGGCACCTGCCAACCAGCTCTAGGATCCCGGCACATGGCTTCTGACCACTCCTCCTGGGTCAGGTGGAGTTTGGCGGTGGTCAGGCACCTGGACCCAAAGCCTTCCATGGATGGGCTCTGGGGAAATGCCAGATGGTAACATCATCCCTTTAAGGGAGAGCGAAGTGTCCATGGGGGATGTACTACAAGACCCCTATGGATGCCTGAAACTGTGCATAGTACTGAACCTGGTTGCCATCGTCAGCACACGTGTCTGTTTGTGTCTTCCAACCGCAGATTTCACACCTTTTCCATCTTAACTAAGTGCTTATCACACACTGTAGCCATAACTTTTGCAGTCTGAGGCACAACAGCAAAACCAGCATGAATTTTTTCTTCATTCTTTACAATTACATGGATAGAAGATCCATTCTCACCATGCATCTTAACAACCTCAGCATTAAAAAAAAAAGATTTTTTTTTTTCTTTCACCATTTCACTTGAAACCGTTTGTGGTTTCTCTTCAGCACATCTGAATTGCCGGCATCACTGCTCTTGTGCTTTGGGATCATTATGCAGTAAGATAAGGGTGACCTGATCATGAGCACTGCAGTCCCGGGACAGTGGAGCTGATCAGCAAGAGGGCTACGAGGTGACTAACGGGTGGGTGGTGTAGGCAGTGTGGACCCACTGGACACAGGGATGACTCATGTCCCAGAAGGACGGAGGCGCAAGATCTCATCACGCTATGCAGAATGGCGCATGGTTTAAAACTTACAAAGTGGTTGTTTCTGGAATTTTCCATTTAATATTTTCAGGCCATGGTTGACTATGGGTAAATGAAACCACAGATGGGGCAGGGGGGCCACTGTACAAAAACCTGGGCCTTGTAAATGCAATATACAGGACTCTAGTTAGCTGATTTGTGAACAGAATCCAAAGCTGTGGTTCTCACCTGTGGCTGTTTCTTCCTCCAGGGGATGTTTGGCAACACCTGGAGACATTTTTGGTTGTCACAACAGAGGTGGAAGAGGTTTTACTGGCATCTGGTGGGTGGAGGCCAGTGTACTAAATGCCCTACAGTGCACAAGACAGCCCCCTCCACAAAACATGACCTGGCCTCAAATGTCAGCGGTGCCAAGGCTGAGAAACCTGCTCTAGTTTAGGGGTCTTTAGGACGTTCAGTTGAAAACCTGTAGGCAGTGGTGGAGATTTGGGAGCCACCTCCTGGGTGGAGCTGCTTGCCAAAGGTGTGAATGTTGGTGAGATCATTGGGAGGAGAAAGAGATGACAAGGACACCCAACACCCGAGGAGTCCCTCAGTGCAGGCCCTCCTGAGGGAACATCTCTAATTCTGCAAAAGTGCCTGGACCACTTCCCGTGCCCCTTCCCCTCCAAATTTGCTGCCTGCAGGAGCTCAGGGTGATGTGTAGGAAGCCAGGCAGGTGTGGGACCAGGCAGCCCAGAGGTTTGAGTGCAGGCTCAGCTGCCACATGCTGTTTGACCTGCACAGTCACTCAACCTCTCTGCACTGCCTCCTGACCTCTCCCACTCCAGGGCCTTTGCACGTGCTGTACCCTCAGTCTGGAGTTCTCTTGCCACTGTCACCTGAGTCCAGCCTCGAAGCCTCCTTGTCCTTTCAGTGCTGGCTCACAACACTGCTGGAAGAGCCAAAGGACAGATCCAGGGTGTCACTACTACAGGGTTAGCCTATGGTGTGGTTTCCACTGCCCCGTCCCCTGAGGCTCTGAGGGGACTATGTGTTTCTCACAGTGGGCTAGTCTAGCTCAGCAGCCCTGGGCATGGCTGTGGAAGAGCGGGGAGTAAGTGAGCGCTGATATGGGATCAAATGCCAGGGAGGGGCCCCAGCTAGAGCCCCAGAGAGAAGCCAGGGTGAGAAGCAGACCTGAGATGGGAAGTCAAAGGCTGGATCGAGTCACCCAGAAAAGAGGTGATTGGGGACATCAGAGGGCCTTTGTATCCAGGGATCGTCCCAGGCTTAGGGCAGTGCCAGCTGTGGCTTCCCCAGACCCAAGGGAGATTCAACTCAATCTATTGTTCAATGTCAGAGTGATCTGCACGTCAGGCTGGGCCGTCACTGCTCCTGCACCTTTCAGAGCGGGTGGATTCAGTGGAATATCATGCAGCCATAAAAAAGAACAAAGCTCCCACACTTGCTACAACAGGGATGCACCTTGAAAACATCATGCCAAAGATGTCTTCAAAAAGTTCAGGGAAAGATTTGTATTATCTTTTAATCCCATTTTTCCACAAAAGACCACAAAGCGTGTGGTTTTGTTTACAGATGGTCCTTGACTTAACACGGTTCAACTTATGGTTTTATGATTTTTCAACTTTACGATGACACAAAAGCAATACACATTCGATAGAAACCTTATTTTTGCCCACCCAACCGTTCTGTTTTCGCTTTCAGTACACTATTCAATACATTGCATGAGATACTCAGTACTTTAGCATAAAATAGGCTTTGTGTTGGATGATTTGGCCCAGCTGTGGCTAATATAAGTGTCCTGAGCCCATTTGAGAGACTAGGCTAAGCTATGATGTAGGTTAGGTGTATTAGATGCATTTTCTGCTTATGGTATTTTTGACTTACAGTCCATTGTACATTGAGGAGAATCTGTATGAAACGTCCAGAACAGGTGAATCCATCAAGACAGAAAGCAGATTAGTGGTTGCAGGGGGCTGGGGGCAGGAGAATGGGGAGTGACTGCTGATGGGGACTGGGTTACCTCTTGGGGTGATGAAAATGTTCTGGAACTAGATAGAGGCAATGGTTGCACAACATTGTGAATGTGCTAAATGCCACTCAATTGTACACGCAAATGGTCCTTTTTTTTTTTTTTTTTTTTTTTTCTTTATCAATATCAATATAGTTAATTTTTGTGTCCCTTTACTGAGTCCTCCCTCCCCCCTCTCTCTCCTCCCTCCCACCCATCAACATCATATGTGTTCGCTTGTCTTAACAAGTTCAAGGAATTGTGATCATTGTGTCTTCTTTTCTTTTTTTTGTGTGTTTGTGAATTTATTTATTTTTAGCTCCCACCAATAAGTGAGAACGTGGTATTTCTCTTTCTGTGCCTGACTTGTTTCACTTAATATAATTCTCTCTAGGTCCATCCATGTTGTTGCAAATGGCAGTATTTCATTCGTTTTTATAGCTGAGTAGTATTCCATTGTGTAGATATACCACATTTTCCGTATCCACTCATCTGATGATGGACATTTGGGCTGATTCCAGCTCTTGGCTATTGTGAAGAGTGCTGCAATGAACATTGGGGAACACGTATACCTTCGACTTGATGATTTCCATTCCTCTGGGCATATTCCCAGCAGTGGAATAGCTGGGTCATATGGTAGCTCTATCTGCAATTTTTTGAGGAACCTCCAGACCATTTTCCATAGAGACTACACCAT
>NW_007728237.1:118818-195529 GCF_000696425.1 Galeopterus variegatus
TCTTTCTGTTTGCTTGTCGTATCAACTTCAAGGAATTGTAATTGTTATGTCTTCTCCCCCCCCCCATTTTTTTTGTGTGTTTGTGAATTTATTTATTTTTAGCTCCCACCAATAAGTGAAAACGTGGTATTTCTCTGTCTGTGTCTGACTTGTTTCACTTAATATAATTCTCTCTAGGTCCATCCATGTTGTTGCAAATGGCAGTATTTCATTCGTTTTTATAGCTGAGTAGTATTCCATTTTGTAGATATACCACATTTTCCGTATCCACTCATCCAATGATGGACATTTGGGCTGTTTCCAACTCTTGGCTATTGTAAAGAGTGCTGCAATGAACACTGGGGAACACGTATACCTTCGACTTGATGATTTCCATTCCTCTGGGTATATTCCCAGCAGTGGGATAGCTGGGTCATATGGTAGCTCTATCTGCAATTGTTTGAGGAACCTCCATACCATTTCCATAGAGGCTGCACCATTTTGCAGTCCCACCGACAATGTATGAGAGTTCCTTTTTCTCCGCAGCCTCGCCAGCATTTGTTGTTCAGAGTCTTTTGGATTTTAGCCATCCTAACTGGGGTGAGATGGTATCTCAGTGGTTTTGATTTGCATTTCTCGAATGCTGAGAGATGTTGAGCATTTTTTCATATGTCTGTTGGCCAGCAAATGGTGCATTTTATGTCACGTGAATTTTACCACCATTAAAATGAGCACAGAGTAGGCTCCGCATCTCTGAAACACCCCTGAAGGGTCCTGCCACATCCACCTTTGGGGTTCCTTCCCACTGATCTCACACCTTGGTGCTGTCTGTAGCCAGAGAGGGGCGGGTTAGAATGAAAGCAAGTCACAGACCAAATGCCGGCAGTTGCGCTGGCAGATAAGACTTGTCAGCGGACATGAGCCCCACCACCCAAGAGCCAGTGCTGTTAGCTCTGGCCTCTTTGGTAGCCCCAGGCACACCTGAGGTTCTTCAGGAGCCCCACACAAGCCCTTGTTCCAGCAGTGGGACCTGGGACCTGGGACCTGGGACTGGTTTGGGTTCTTTTTATTTTATTTTATTTTATTTTTAAAGATGACCGGTAAGGGGATCTTAACCCTTGACTTGGTGTTGTCGGCACCATGCTCTCCGAAGTGAGCGAACCGGCCATCCCTATACGGGATCTGAACCCATGGCCATGGTGTTATCAGCACCACACTCTCCCAGGTGAGCCATGGGCCGACCTCCGGGTTCTGATCTGAACCCCATCTGTAAGAAACAGACCACGGGACTTTTAGATGGAATTTCTCGAAAGACAGCAAGTGTCTCAGAAATGGTTTACCCATCGCCCTTGTCTTGAACATCACCTTGTCCATTCATGGAAGCCCACTTTGAACATTCGTTATCCTGATTCTTCACACTCCTCTTGTTGAGCAATGATAGAATTGGCCAGAGTGGGTTTGTTGTGGCCACTCCTGGAGTATGTAGTCCAAATTAAGCAACTGCCCTCATGGGGTAGCTTGGACCAGGGGTCTGCACACTGTTTCTGGAAAGGTCAGGTAGTCAATACTTTTGACTTTAAGAGCCATGACAGTGTCTCTTGCAACTATTCAACTTGCCCTTGTGGAGCAAACACCTCCCAGATAACACGTAAATGAATGAGTGTGGCTGTGTGCCAATAAAACTTTATTTACAAAAAACAGGCAGTGGCAGAGAAGTATCAGATAATCCCAAACTGAAAGACATTCTAAAGAATACCCAGCCAGTTCTCCTCAAAACCGTCAAGGTCTCCAGATGAATGGATAAAGAAAATATGGTACAGGGACAGACGGACAGACAATGGAATATTGTTCAGCCTTTAAAAAGAAGGAAATCCTGCCATTTGCAACAACATGGATATACCTGGAGGACACAGTGCTAAGTGAAATAAGCCAGGTACAGAAAGACACATACTGCATTCTCGCCTACATGTGGAATCTACAATAGACTCATAGAAGCAGAGAGTTGAATGATGGTTGCCGGGGCAGAGGGGAATGGGAAATGGGGAGATGCTGGTTTAAGGGTACAGAGTTCTAGTTCTGGAGATCTAAGATACAGCATTGTGACTGTAGTTAGTGTATTGTGCACTTCAAATTTGCTAAGAGGGGAGATCTTAGGTATTCTCACCACACACACACATGTACAGGAAATGGTGACTAACTATGCTAGGTAACGGATGTGTTCATTAGCTTGATTGTGGTAATTATCTCGTGATGTATACATATAAGAGTACTTAAAAGGTTTGTGGAAAAATGGGATTAAAAGATAATACAAATCTTTCCCTGAACTTTTTGAAGACCTCACATATATTAAAATATGAAGTTATGCATCTTACATGTATACAATTTTTGTCAGTTATACCTCAGTAAAGCTGTTAAATTTTTAAAAACCCATCAACTCTCAAAGACGAGGAAAGTTTGAGAAACCATCACAGTCTAGAAGAACCTTTGGAGATGTGACAACGAGGTGTGATGCAGATCCTAAGACAGAAAAGGGACATGGGGAAACTGAGGAAATAGGATTAAAGTGTGGACAGTAGCAAATAATAATAGATTGGTATTGGTTCTTTAGTTCTGACAAACGTAACCACTCTAATGTTAACAATAAGGAACACTGGATGCGGGGCACACAGAAACCGTAATATGCTTACCACTTTCCCATAAATCCAAAACTATTCTAAAAATTGAAAGTTTATTGTTTTAAAAAAAGGTGGCAGGCCAGATTTGGCCCATGGGGTGTAGTTAGTGGACCCCCTGCTTAGAAGCTCCCTTTGCCTACATAAGGCATTCAAAGCAAGTCCCAGACAGGTAAGGTCACATCAACCTAAACGTTGACCTCACGCCCCACCGAACTTCCCCACTTCCCCATTTCAGTGGGCAGCGCCATCTTGAGCAATCTCTGGCACTTTCCTCCATTGGCAGCTCAAGGTGGTATCTGGAGCATCAGCTTCCCAGCCAGGCCCCATCGGGACACAGCACTGCACCTCGCTTTGTGGAAGGTTGATTTGGGCCAAGCCACTGGCTCCATGCTGAGCTCAGTTTCCCCACCTGTCCAGTGGGAAGACAAGCCCTTGCTTCTCAGGCCTGTGAGGATTCAAATCAAGGAGGTGACAGCTCTCAATGAGAATTTCTCCTCCCAGGCACTGGGCCTGGTCTCTCCTCACTCAGCTCTTGACTTTCCTGCACCTGCCAGAACAAGGCAGTCGAGGGGCAGGCAGGGTGGGGATTGGACCCACCTGGAGCTAGGGTGCAGGTGGGGAGCTGCCAAGGTAGGTGAGCCCTGGAATATCTGTTTCCCCTCTCGGGGCTCAGTTTTAGGAAAGCAGTCTGATTAAACTACATATAACAAGAACAACACTCCTTGGTCCACTCTGCCCTTGACTCTCCCAACTTTGAATTACAAGTGTTTAAGAAGAAGGGACAGGGTATAGGTAAACGTCCTCTTGCTTTATTTCTCCCCAGAGCTACCTTATCCTCATCATAAACCCTAGAGTGATATTTCTTTTTTTTTTTTTTGTCCTTTTTGAGACCGGCCGCACTGCGCTCAGCCAGTGAGCGCACCAGTCATCCCTATATAGGATCCGAACCCACGGCAGGAGCGCTGCTGCGCTCCCAGCGTTGCACTCTCCCGAGTGCGCCACGGGCTCGGCCTGTTATTTCTAAGCATTCTAGGAATCAGAGGAATCCCTTAGGACTCTTATTTAAGAATTTATGTTCCTCAGCCTTTCTGGAAATTCCACAGGTCTGGGACGGAGCCCAAGACTGTTTTTAACAAGCCCCCACAGCCCAATCTTGGATCTTCAACCTTTTCTCTCCCTCACCCCAGCCCATCAGTCACATACTGGGGGGTAGGGAGGTGGGGGCAGACTGAAATCTTGGCAATTCTGACTCTCCTTCCCCACTGCTGTAAGGAAGGGAGCCCCAGGATGACAGGTTGCTGATCCAAGGTTTGGAGAGCAGGCCCAAGAGGAGCGTGGGGACTCCAAGAGGCAGCCGCCGTGTCAAGTATGTGGAGAGAGGCAGCAGCATCTGCACAGAGGGTGGTGGGTGCTCTGGAGGCTACAGACTCTCCCTCCAGCCCACCCCAAGGAGCTCGCCTTTCCTTGCATGCGCAGATGTTCAGTTCTGCTGCACAGAAATTACCAGAAGTCCTTGCCCTTCTCGTCATCAGCATCCACATCCATGCAGTGTGGGAATTGTGTAGGAAAGTGGACATCATCACAAGACAATACCTTTCTTTTTTTTTTTTTTTCTTTTTTTTTTTTTTGCAGATGTTCAGTTCTGCTGCACAGAAATTACCAGAAGTCCTTGCCCTTCTCGTCATCAGCATCCACATCCATGCAGTGTGGGAATTGTGTAGGAAAGTGGACATCATCACAAGACAATACCTTTCTTTTTTTTTTTTTTTCCTTTTTGTCTTTTTCCATGTCCGGCAACGGATCACAACCCTCAGTGTCGCGCCCGTACCGGACCGGGACCGGCAACAGGATTGCAACCCTCAGTGTTGCTCCCGCACCTCGCTCAGCCAGTGAGCAGGAACCGGTCTGTATGTGGGATCCGAACCCTCGGCGGGAGCGCCACCGCGCTCCCAAGCGGCACACTGTAGCAGTGCGCCACTGGGCCAGCCCGACAATACCTTTCTTAATGAGCTGAGTGAACTGACCACTTGCAGAATGATTAACTCCCTGCCCTGCATGGCTTAAGGCTGTCTCCTCCCACCATGTAAATGCAATGCAAATTGGTGCAAAATGAGGTTGAGACTCTTGCAGAAGGTGCAGGATTTCAGGAAGTCAACTAGAGGGACCTGGAGAATTGTTCCACTCTCAGCCACACACCTAAACAGCCAGTGAGAGAGGCAGGTAGAGGTTATCAGGTGAGGAAGAGGATGGAGGATGGTGACCTGAGAATTGGAAGGGAGTGAGGTCATCATGCTGCTAAATTTAAGTTCAGCTTTCTGCTTTGTACACAAGACACACCTAAACCAAAGGGGTTCAGGAAGTTAAAAATAGAAGACAAGCACAGGTGCAGTGGTTAGATAGAAACAGGAGATGGCAGAACTGCAATTCTGACCAAGAAAGTAGAATTCAGGCCTCTGAACATTACATGCAACAAAGAAGGGTATGTTAAAAGCCTCAATTTACAGTGAAGGTATAATAGTTGTGAGCCTCTATGCACCAAACAACACAGTTGCTGCCTTTACAAAGCAGAAATTATGAAAGATAGCAGGAGAAACAGACACACACACACACAGAGCACGAGATTGATTGAGAGGACAGAAAAAAAAAGGCAAGGATGTTAAACACCCAAACCACATGCGTCAGGCAGACCTCATGGCCCTATCGCAGACCCTTCACTCATATGAGAGAATAAACTCCTTAACTATATGTGGAACATTCCCAAAATTCATTCCTCTATCAGGTCACTAAGAAAACATCTAGAAGTTCCAAAAGTAAAACTATTCATAAAACAATGCAACAAAGCTAGAAATTAATTTTCAAAGGCCATCTCTTTCCCATGAAAAAAAAAATTTTTTTAATGTAAACTTGTATTAAAAGAGTCTTGGATGAAGAGGGATGTACAGACCAAAATTACAGGTCCCCTAAAACTCAATAACAAATCCCATATGTTCTCAGAATCCATGGGATATACTTAAAGCAGCGATAAGAGAACAGTGCAGATGCCCTAAACACTTTATACGCATAACTATGGAGGAAGGGAAGTCAATGGATTAATGTCCCAACTCACAAAAACTGAGAAAAAGAAAAAAAGGAAACCCCAAAGAGAATGACTTGGGCAACACATGTATAAAATGAGCCCTCAGGGAAATTTGACAAATTCCTCAGATGTTTTCACAGTCCTAAGAGCCAAGCAGGACCCTCCCCATCAACTCCTGACTCATTCCTTTTTTCTTGCTGAGATCTAACACATGATTTTGTGATAGCCTAAGCCAAAATTTAGTGAAATATATAAGATTTCAATAATTTGTTTCATATTTGGTTACAGGCTACAATAATTTGTTTCATACTTGTGTGGGTTTGTTGTTGTTTTTAAGATCCCTACCCCACACCCACCTCTATAGGGTTTGCTGGGAGACCATGCCCTGGGTAGGAGTCTGTCCATATTAAAAGACCTCATCCTGTCCCCAGGAATCCCCTCTGCATTTTCAGTGTTTTCGGGGCTTCCATCTGCGCCTGTGGCTGACAGTTGGTGCCTCTTGTGAACAGGGGTACGGAGGTGGGGTGGTGTCACTCAGCTCTCTGCACATCCCTGCTGTCTGTCTGTCCATCCATCTATCTATCTAGCAACTGGCTATCCAGAGTCCACTGGGTGCCCCAAGTCCGTTGGGCAACTGGAAGAAGACAACCTGAAGGAGGCTGGGTGTGGGCCAGGCCTTGGAGAGCCTCCACTTCCTCATCCATGATTTGGGGAGCCATGAGTTTGGGGTGACTCCTCCACTTCCTACCACCACACCTGCAGGCCGCCTGAGCCTGCAGCTGCCACCTGCACGGGCTTGGGGGTGGGGGGTCCTGTCTCCCACTCTACAGCTGCCTCCTCTTGCCTCGATCGCTGCCACCATCATCCTCCTTGTCCTCGAATGGCATCTTTCCCCGAACATGGCTCTGGTCTCCCCCCCCCAGCCTCCATGTCCCCTTAACCCCTCTCTTCACCATAGCTCTGTCGAAGGTGCATCAGCTGAATGGCCCGCTTTCTCCTTCCCCCGCTCCAGCCCTGCAGCCTGGCCTCGCTCTGCTCCCAGCCCCCAGGGAGTGTGTTTCTCTGTCTCCCCTCCCTTGGCCCCTCTTGGGCACGTGACCCTGTGGGCCCCATCCCACCCTTGATGTTTCCCAGGCCTGCTTCTCTGTGTCTCTGCTGTGTCCCTGCTGTGCTGCAGGGAGACTGGTCACCTCCTCCTGTTGACATATCGTGACGGAGCCGTGTCTTAGGCTCAGAGCCTTCTCCCAGCCTGGCATCTGCCCTGCCCTCCAGAGGAGGGCATGTTTAATTGCGTGTCCAGAGCAGTGGCCACCACACTTTTCCCATAAAAGGCCGTATTTTCAGCTCTGCTGGGCCACATGGTCTCTGTCACAGTGACTTGGTATTGCTGTTGTAGCATGAGAGCAACTACCCCTAAACCATGTAGCCATGTTCCAATAAAACTTTGTGGACACTGAAAGTTGAATTTCATATCATTTTCACATGTCATGAAATATTCTTTTGACTTTTTAAAAAATCCCTGAGCATTTAAAAAATGCAATAAACCATTCTTAGCTCATAGGCTAGACAGAAACAGGTGGCTGGCCATAATTTGCCGACCCCTGGTAGGATCAGTGGCCAAGTGCACCCCGCTCCACCCCTGGGCATCAAGAGGGTGTCCCCAACGCTGCCACACCTGTGTGTGTACATAGGGCCTGTGGCTGCTTTCTTGCTGCAACAGCAGAAGTGAGTGGTGACAACAAATAGAGCCAAAATATTCATCACCTGGCCCTTCACTGGACAAGCTTGCCAGCCTCTGGTTCACACAGTCTTTCATTTAATCCTCAAGCAACCCAGTAAGGCAAGCGTTTCCTGAAACTTCACATTATGGGAGAGGAATCTGAAACCCAAGAGCCATGAACTGATTTGCCCAAATTGGCACATCCAACAAGCAATAGCCTTGGGACTCCCTCCCCCAGGCCACCAGGGCCCCCTGACATCCCCCACAGACCCCAAG
Organism: Galeopterus variegatus; assembly: GCF_000696425.1. Classification (NCBI taxonomy): domain Eukaryota; kingdom Metazoa; phylum Chordata; class Mammalia; order Dermoptera; family Cynocephalidae; genus Galeopterus; species Galeopterus variegatus. Next base: position 126,545 of record NW_007728237.1, read on the forward strand.
TGCTGCTCTGGGCTCCTCAGCAGAAATAGCCCAAGACCTGACCAAGCCCTGGGAGTGTATTTCCCTGACATTTCCACAAAGCAAAGTCCCAGCTCACAGTGGACATTCCAGGGCTGTTTGCTTGGCCATCCCAGCACAGCAGACCCTCCTGACTCCTCCTTGCGTTGCCTGGGACGGAGCACTGTCTGTGGGGCTCCTGTGTCCGCGGGGGCACAGCACAGCCTCAGGGCAAGCCCTCTTCCTGCTGGCTCAAGCCACCCTGTGCTCAGAGCCACAGCCCTTAGCCCAGTCTACCCGTTCTCCGTGTCCCCAAATGAGCACCACCTGTTTGGTGGCCGTGGCCGAGCACTGTTTCACGTAGAAAGTTCCCTCCTCTGGGAACTTGGAGAATACTGAGGAGAGAAATAATGTGGGTTCCAAATGGTGGGATCAACTCTGCCAGCCCCAGTGGCTAGATCCTTTCCAGTGTCATGTGGTGGTCTCTGCTCAACCCTGCTGGAAGGAAAGGGCTCCTGCAGGAAGTAGGGCACAGTCTCTTTCTTTCAGCCCCTTCCTTTAGGCTCTGTCGTGGCCTAATATCTGCTGACATTCTTCTACCAACCACAGCCTTTTTTGGTGATACCGGTCACTCCATCTCAGTGCTTGGCCTTGGCCGGACACAGGGGACCCAGAAATCCTGCATGGCTCATGGTCAGTAGGGAAGGGGGTCATAGGCTTCACCAGGATGTGGCGTCCCAGAGGGAGGAAGAGCATCAAGGCCAGAGGAGGTGGGCGGCCCACCCTGCCTGGGGTGGGGGGTGGGTGGGGTCCATGGAGGCTCCTGAGATGGTGACACCCAAGCCATGGCTGAGGTGGATTGTTGGCATTCCTGGCAGAGCCCTACCAGGGAGGAGGTGCTCTGAGGCCACAGCAGTGCCCAGCACACAGCAACGGATCAATAACCTTTGTTGTCACATGAATGAATGAATGAATGAATGAGACTGTGTGAGCAAACACACCTTGAACACATGGGAACTGAGGTCCCGTGGCTAGACAGTCAGCAAAACAGAGGAGGACACCTCCATGTCCTCCTTCATGCCGCTTGGTGAGCATAATGGACAACCAATCAAAGCCACTAGAACTTTCCTCAGAAAGGATAACCACAGGTCAATCTGGGGCAATGAAGTTACCCCAGGTTGAGCTACTTCAGCCTCGCTGGGAGGACATCCGCCTGGTGCAAGAAGGCTGGGGGACTTCATGGGGAAACCTGACTCGGGACTCACATGTCCACACAGGAGACAGTCGAGCATGTCTGCCACTGTGAACTTGTTCCCCGGGGCTCTCAGGCTTTTGAAATCTGAAAGCAAAAGGCTGTCTGCTACATGCAGCCCGGCTCGAGCCCTGGTCAGTTTTCTTCTGGGATGTGTGAGAGACTGGATGTGAATTCAGAGAGGTCACGGGAATCTGCCTGGCTCCTGGTGTCTGGGTGAGCAGTCTCCGCCCTTCCACCTGGGCAGGTCCAGCTCCAGGTTGGGAGCACGCCTACTGCAGGCAGATACACAGATAAGTCTGGGACAAAGGAGACTAATAATGGAATTACTGGCTCCCAACACTGAGAAGGGGACTGAGGAGTCCGTGCCATGAGTGGGCAGCAGGAAATGTGAGCAACCACACAGCCTGAGAGTGGGAGCTCAAGGCCACATCCACCACCTGTTCCGGGACTTCAGGGAGGTCGGCTCACCTCTCAGTGCCTCAGTTCCCTCGTCTGAAATGGAGATGGAAAGACTGTCTGTTAGAGGAATGCAAGCTAATGAGAGTCTCAAATCCCACAGCATGTACCCAGAGTGGGCTGGCACCCACCACAGGTCATGATGTGGTATTGTCACCATTATTCCTAAAATGTTGGCAGGCATTTCAACCGAGAAAAGAGCCATCCTTTTAGATAGAAAATGTACTTCTATAATTTTTGCCTTCGTGGGATGGTCAACCCTGTAATGTCTCCTGACAAAGATGCTCACTCAACCAAACTAGTCAGGCTCCTGAACCTTCTGCCACGCCCATCTGTGGACTTATTTGTAAAATCCTGTCTTAGCAAAGGCCCTGCCAAGTCAGTTTAGCAAGTACCCTCCATCCTTGATATCTGATCATCCTGGAGATCTGATCAGGTTCATCCTCCCCCACCATCCCCCAGGCGATGTCTGATCACCCTGGCCTGTCTTCAGCAAGAATCCTGTCAGGTCAGTTTAGCCAGAATCCCCCTTACCCTTGATGCTTCCTTTTAGTAATTTTCCATCCACTGACCCCACCTTGCTACTTGGCTATAAATTCCCACTTGCCCATGCTGTATTTGGAGGTGAGCCCAGTCACTCTCCCCCACTGCAAGACCCCATTGCAGTGGTCCCTATACCTGTCCCAATGGTCCTGAATAAAGTTTTCCTTACTGTCCTCTAACCAGTTCAAGAAACCATCTTAAATCACCCAGAAGAAGAACCTCAAAGACAGTTGGAAGGCGGCTGGAAGTCCTCTGGCTCTCAGCACCCCTGGCAGGCACACAGCGTCTCTCAGCGCCCCAGGCCTGGTCCTCCCTGTCACAGGAAGGGGTGGGGCTGCTTTTTCAGTAGTTTTACCTAAAAACTGTAATTGGGAGGGTTGATTTATGGGGTGATTGCTTTATGGGTTTTTTTTTCCTTCTTTTATATAAACTTTAGGTGAAGTTGTATTTTTTTTTTTTTTAGTTTTTTTAATTGACGTAAAAATCATATATATTTATCATGTACAGCATGTCGTTTTGAAATACATATACTTTGTGGAATGGCTACGTCAAACTGGTTAACATATACATGACCTCACGTGCTTACCATTAATCTATTCTCAGCGTTTTTCAAGCATACAAGACATTGTGATTACGTGTGGTTGTTATCTTGTATGATAATCTCTTGAACTTACTCCTCCGGTCGAAATGAAATTTTGTACCCTTCGACCAACATCTCCCCGTTCTCTGCCTCCACCCCCAGCCTCTGATAACCGCCATTTCAGTCTCTGCTTCTGTGAGTTCATCTTTTTCCTTTTTGGCAGCTGGCCAGCATAGGGATCCGAACCTGTGACCTTAGTGTTATAAAGTTGTACTCTAACCAACTGAGCTAACTAGCCAGCCGAGTTCAGCTTTTTAAAATTCCGCCTGTAAGTGAGACAGTGCAGTATTTGTCTTTCTGTGCCTGGCTTATTTCACTTAACATATATCCTCCAGGTTCATCCGTGTTGTTGCAAATGACAGAATTTTCCTTTTCATGGGTAAGTAGTATCCCATTGTGTACATATACCACATTTTCTTTATCCACTCATCTGTTGATGGACACGGGTCAATTCCATATCTTGGCTATTTTGAGTAGTGCCACAGTGAACATGGAGATGCAGGTATCTCTTCAACATACTGATTTCATATTTTCCTGTCCTTTGGATATATACCCAGCAGTGTGATTGCCAGATCTAGTGAGGTTATCTTTTTTCCCAAAGTGTACAACTTACATTAGAAACATGTCTTTTATATTATAAAAGAGAAAAAAATGTGTCCTGGTGAAAGCGGAGGCCCCACTCGCACTGTTTTTGCCAGGGCTGTGGGTTCTCTGGCTGGGGGATGAAGGCATTAGTATATGGCCTTTGCAGTCTCTGAGCCAGATTACATTGCATCAGTGCCAGTACCCAGGTCCTACTTCCTCCCTCCCTCCCGTCCACCCCTGGCCCCACATGATCTGCCAGGCACACCAACGGCCCTTGTGCTTTGGGACCATGTGAGCCCCCAGCCAGGCCAGCCAAGCAGCAACAGAATAGCACCCCTCGCTGCGTGCGCCAGGCTGCATTTCCTCCTCGGATGTATAATAGCACCAACCGGATATTTTTAGATAGGCTTTGAAAAGTCGCAGTGTGCTGAGACTGCATACCAGACGCATGAGGTCACCAGGCCTGGTAATCGCAGAACCAGAAACCCAGCCTGGGGTGGGCACCCGGTGGAGGAGGGGAGGGCACCCCCAAGGCCTTACTGCCCCTCACATCTCAAAGGTGCTCCTTGTTGTATGTCCCCAGGCCACCACGCTTGGCTGTTATGTTAGAAGTCCACAGGGAGACTTGTCACCTGAGTTTAAAAGTGAGCACTGTGGCTCTTTGGAGTGCAGATGTGTGTTTTCGGGACATCCTCTCTCTGGAACAGGCCACTGCAGGGACCCCAGCCCAGACAGAGGCCTGTTTCCTGCTGCAGACACCCCAGTGCCGCTGACAGGGAGAGCCCCACTGCAGGGACAGGCATCCTTCACCATCTGCTTGTAGTTAGGGTGGGGGAGGGGTTATTTGGGGCCCACTTCACAAACCTCTCTGAGCTGAGGCTGATGGGGAGACCAAGCCTGGTCATCAGGCCATGCAGGTGGCTTCCTCGAGTCTCAGCACAAAGGGCCAGGCCTCGTGCTGGGTTCTTCATGGAGCAGGGAGAAGGTGGCGGGACAAGGCACAGTTTCCTGCAGGAGCTCCAGACCACGGCCCGGCGGGGTCTCAGGAGCCTCCAGGGAAATGAGGAGCCAGTGGCTCAGGCACTCACAGGCTTTGCTCCGAGCCAGAAACGGAGCTCTGAGTCCAAGGACACCACGCCGGCCTCCACGGACACTCAGAGAGTGGGTCGCACAAAGGGTGGACAGCGGCTGGCAGAATGGCCACTGGCCAGGAGTCAGTCCCCGGCTCAGATGCCTTTTATGGGACTTCTCCCTTCAGGCTGCCACACAAAATCCTCCAGTGGGTGACCCACCAGTGTCTGAGTCCGTTCGAACTCCTGTCAGAAAATACTGCAGACTGAGTAGCCTATAAACAACGTATATTTCTCACAGTTATGGGGTCCGGACATCCAAGAACAAAATTCTGGCAGATTCGGTGTCTAGTGAGGGTTCTTGTCCTGATTTATAGATGGTGTCTTCTTGCTGTGTTCTCACATGGCCAAAGGGCAAGGGAGCTTTCTGGGGTCCCTTGTATAAGGGCACTAATCCCACTCATGAGGGCTCCACTCTCATGACCTAATCAGCTCCCAGAGCCCCACCTCTGATACCATCACTTTGGAGGTCAGGATCTCAATATAAGATTGGGAAGACACAAACATTGAGTTCATAACAACTGATGCCCGTCCCACTGTGGAACAAGGCCTTCCAGAACATCCTGTCTCCTCTCAGTGCCTCCCAGCTTCTGATTCCCCTGTGTGCTTGGCCACCTCCCCCACCCCAGCCCTCTCACTCCACCCTCACCCTCCACAATGGGACCTTGGCAGTGGCCTTGCCACCCCTCCCCACTGCATACCTGCTTCCTCCCGTTCTCCCCCGTATGGCTCAAACAGGAGCATCACAGTCACCGAGCTTCCCTTTCTGTGCGTGCCTCCAGGTGTCATCCCTCCCTCACGTCACCCCTTCCCTGGCCCCTGGGGCCACAAGGGCTTGGACAACTGACCACCAGGCCCCGGGCCCAGCTCTGCCTCCTCTCCCCTCACCTGCTGGGCCCCATGCCCCCCACCCCACCAGCCTCACCTGGTCTCCTCTCCCTGGCACAAGGAAAGCACCCCCTACCCCCACTTCCACTTCCTCTGGCTTATCTGTCCTACCCCAGGCTCCCCGCTAGGCTCCATCGTATCTTGTCCCTGTGTCTTAACCCTTCTGGGGCTGTGGGTCCTTCATAGGAAGGGGGCATCTGGGAACCTGAACGGGCCTGGTTGTGTGCCAATAAAACTTCACTTATGGGCCAGCCCATGGCTCACTCGGGAGAGTGTGGTACTGATAACACCAAGGCCCTAGGTTCAGATCCTATATAGGGATGGCCGGTTGGCTCATTGGGTGAGCGTGGTGCTGACCACACCAAGTCAAGGATTAAGATCCCCTTACCAGTCATCTTTTAAAAAAAAAACTTCACTTATGGACACCAAAATGCAAATGGGATTTTCATGTGTCAGAAAATATTCTTCTTTGGGTTTTGGTTTTTTTAAAAAAAACCATTTACCAATGTAAAAACCATTCTTGACTCTTGGGCAGTACAAAAATAGGCAGCAGACTGGATTTGGCCTGCGGGCCATGGTTTGTTATATCAGCTGGATGGTTGTAACTGAAAAAGAATTATGATGATTGGCTTTTTTTTTTTTTTTTTGCCAGCTGGTGTATGGGGATCTGAACCCTTGACCTTGGTGTTATCAGCACCACGCTCTAACCAACTGAGGTAACTGGCAAGCCCCCAATTTTTGTTTTTTTTAATGATTGGCATTTTTAGTGTCAAGGACTTAAAACTTGAGCACCTTGGGCCGGCCCGGTGGCGCACTGCTATAGTGCGCCGCTTGGGAAGCGCGGTGGCACTCCCGCCGAGGGTTCGGATCCCACATACAGACCGGTTCCCGCTCACTGGCTGAGCGAGGCGCGGGAGCGACGCCGAGGGTTGCGATCCCGTTGCCGGTCCCGGTCTGGTGCGGGGGCGACACTGAGGGTTGCGATCCGTTGCCGGACACGGAAAAAAAAAAAGACAAAAAAAAAAAAAACTTGAGCACCTCACACAAGCCCAGACACAGAGATAAAGAAGAATATGTCAGACTGAGCCTGGCCGCACACCCTCAGTGTTTTCTGCTTCTTATCTGGGCCTCTGAGTGACTTAGAGCCAGCTCTTGGGGATGAGCAAGTGTCTCTGTCACCCAGAGGAAGCAGCGTGGAGGCCGGTAGAAACTCCATCCTCGGGATCTGAAAACCTGCTTTTGTTTTCCTTGCAGGCTTTCGGAAATGCCAAAACGGCCCACAACAATAACTCCAGTCGATTTGGGAAGTTCATCCAAGTCAACTACCTGGAGAGCGGCATCGTGAGAGGGTGAGTTGGCATCCGGGGTGTCCCCACAGGTGGGTGCGCGGGGCCGAAGTCATGGGGAAGTGAGGGTCATTTCAAGTCTGTGATTGAAGGTCTGAGCCACAGGTTGAGGTAAGAAACATGGATGGGGACGGGGGTAGCGCCGCTAAAGCAAGTGCACATAACAGGCTGTAGAACCGTCTGATGGAGGTTTCCCAGCAGCAGGCAAGGACGGCCCAGCCTGTTTCCTGGTTGTGATAAGGTTCCTGATTTTGTAGGGGTGGGGGTCTCAGGGGCAGGGTGGATATGGACTTTGGCATTTGCCAAACTTGCTCCATTAGCCAGAAGGAGATATGATTTTGGGTAGCAAAGTGAAGCACTTGTTCAGGAAAGACTGAAAGGCAGGTGGGTGGGTGGGTGGATGACAGATGGGTGGATGGGTCGGTGGTTAGATGGATGAATAGAATCATGGGTATATGGATGGATATGGTGGATGGATTCATTGGTAGATGGGTACATTCATGCATAGGTGGCTGAACAAATGGGTAGATTTATGGATGGATGGGTGGATGGATGGGCGAATAGGTGGGAGGGTGGAAAGGTAGGTGGGTGGATGGATGGGTGGGTGGATACGTGGATGGGTGGGTGGATACGTGGATGGATGGATGGATGGATGGATGGGCGGATACGTGGATGGGTGGGTGGATACGTGGATGGATGGATGGATGGGTGGATACGTGGATGGATGGATGGATAGATGGATGGGTGGGTGGGTGGATGGATGGATGGATGGATGGATGGATGGATGGATGGATGGATGGATGGATGGATGGATGGATGGATGGATAGATGAATAGATTCATGGGTGTATAGATGGATGGGTGGATGGATGGATGGATGGATGGATGGATGAGTAGATTCATGGGTGTATAGATGGATGGGTGGATGGATGGATTGATGGATGGGTAGATTCATGGGTAAGTGGATAAATGAATGGGTAGGTTCCTGGGTGGGCAGATTCATGGGTAAGTGGATAAATGAATGGGTAGGTTCCTGGGTGGGCAGATGGATGGATGGATTCGTGTGTGGATGGTTGGGTTGATCAGTAGACCCACGGATCCATTGATGGATGAATGGGTGGGGGTGGGGGTGGGTACACAGATGGTGTTCTGGCACAGTCCATTGCCTGGCTACTCACTGTAATCTTCCCCCCAACTGCAGGTTCTGGTGTGAGGGTCTTTGGTGACAGTAGGATTTGTAAAGTTCTCAAAATCTAGATTCTTCCGTCCTTCTAAACCTGATGAATGTTCATTTCAACTGACAGTTCGTATTCAGGACATGAACAGGCGTGGTGTTCTCCTGAGTCCTTTGGCCTCTGGTTCTTTCCTTCTTCCCACTACCCAGGCTCCAACGGGCATTGGTGTGAGTGAGAGTCCCTTGACAAATATCAGGGTCTTCTTACCCCTCGGCCTTCGGGTCACTAGAAGCCTGGTGATTCTCTCCTCAGCCTCAGCTCTCACATGGCTATACGCTGCTGGGCGCTGCCACTCGCCACAGGGTGTGCCCCGATTCATCAGAGACACCTGGAGCCAGCCACCTGTCCCAGCTGTTCAGGTCTCAGACTTTTCTCCATAAAGACACCCACCTCTTCCCCCCCCTGCCTTTTTTGTGTGTTAAAATACACATTATAAAATTTACTGTCTTAGCCATGTTTTTTCCAATTTCATTTATGTTTATTTTTGTGGGGTACAGTGTGTTGTTTCAATACATGCATAGACTGCAGAATGATTCACTTAGAGTGGACAGCACAGCTTTGTACCCGTTAGTCCAAACTTTCTCCTCCCCTACGCACCCTCTCCCCTCCCAGCCTCTGGTAACCATTATTCTACTATCTACTTTCTACAAAAGACCATGCGGTATTTGTCTTTCTGTGCCTGACTTATTTTGATTTCTTGATATTTATTTTTAGTGTGTGTCCCATAAGTTTTTGTGTTATGGTTACTATGAGGATCTTAGCCATTTCTAAGTGCACAGTTCAGTGGCATTAAATACATCCACAATGTCATGCCACCGTCACCACCATCCATCTCCAGGACTCTTTTCACCTTGCAAAACTGAAACTCTGTCCCCATTAAACACTCACTCCCCATCCCCCTCCCTCAGCCCTTGGCATCCACCATTCTACTGTCTTGACTGTGAATTTGACTCATCCAAGGACCTCATGTAAAAAGAGTTATACAATATTTGTCTTTCTGTGACTGGCTTATTTTGCTGAATGTAATATCCTGGAGGTTCATCCGTGTTGTAGCATGTATTTTTTAAGGCTGACAGATATTCCATTGTATGGATAGACCACATTGAGTGCATCATTCATCCGTTGATGGACACTTGGGTTGCTTCCACCTTTTGGCTATTGTGAATACCGCTACTATGAACATGGGTGTACAAATATCTCATCAAGACCCTGCCTCGATTCTTTTGGATTAATACCCAGAAGTGGAATTGCTGGATCACGTGGTAATTCTGTTTAATTTTTTCAGGAGCTGCCGTGCTGCATCCTGTAGCGGCTGTACCATTTTACGTTCCCCCAGCCATGCGCAAGGGTCCCCACCACTTATTTTTTATTTATTTTTTCTTCCACGGCTCCATATTTTGCACAGTTGAATCTGCCACATTGCAGAGATTTTGACCAGCAGGAAGTGCCCAGGGTATCTTATTGTGCAAATAACAGGGGAGCACACTGCTCCTACAGTTCTGGGGTCCCCAGGGAGAAGCAGAGAGACTACCGTGTTTTCCTGGGTGCCGAGCTGGCTTAACAGGCCTTGGGCCAGACACTACCCTCAGCCTCCCAGTGGGTGCTGCTCCCCGCTTCTCCACGTGGTCTCCGTAAGAGTGTCCTGGGGCTGCCATAACAGAACCACGAGCTACATGGCTTAAATAGCAGGAATTTATGCGCTCATGGTTCTCGGGGCCAGAAGTCTGAAGTCAAGGTGTCTACGGGGCCATGTGCCACCTAGAGGCTCTAGGAGAGGATCCTTCCTGCCTCTTCCAGCTTGCCAGGCGATCCTTGGCTTGTGGCTGCATCCCTCCAGTCCCTGCTTCTGTCTCCATGTGGTCTGTGTCTCTGTCTCTTTCCCCTTCTCTTCTGAGGACACTTATCAATGGATTTACGATCCACCTGGATCACCAAGGATGATCTCAAGATCCTTAATTACATCTGCTAAGACCCTTTTTCCAACTAAGGTCCCATTCACAGATTCAAGGTGATGTGTCTTCTGGGGCCACCACTGGACCCAGCATACTGGCAAGGGCTGGCCCTCCACTGAGTGGTCCAGCCTGCCCTGCCTGCCACAGGCTCCCATCAGGTTTGGGGCCAGTTTTCCTCAGCGGCAGGATCTCACAGACCAGCTTCTGTGGCCTTGGATTCAGGAAGGGAATTTCCGCCCTGACCCAGGACCACGGCCCCTCCTCACCCTGGGGAAGGAGGCACATTTCCTGTCCCTGGAGTGGCCATGGCCACCTCATGAGGCTCAGACTCAGTTCTGCTTTTGTGCTCTTTTGGGTAAGTGACACTTCTTGATGCCATTTCCCACCATGGCCAAGGGTCAGGGGCAGTCTGAGCCTGTCCCCCAGTACCCCAATTTGTGAGTCTTTGCTTTCCTTGGTGTTCAAGGACTCAGTGCCAGGGGAGTCCTGGATCCCTACAAGACCCGTTTATTAGGGGACTGAGTCTTGGAAATGATTGCGAGTGGGAAGAGTCTGTCTTTAGTCAAATGAAAGCTCGTTGCCAGCCTGTCATCCCTCCAGCATTGTGTAACGTCCTCATATGTGCAGACACAGCAAAGGGAATTGGCCACAGGGTGAGATTCAAACATGAGTCTGATTCTAGATCCGTGAGTCTGATTGAGATGCAGCCTCCCTCCCCAGGAAAACAGATTGGGGAAAGGTGCCGAAACTGAATGATTACTAGCCAGGGGGAGGGACCCAAGAAACCATTTTTTCTTCTATTTTGAAAGAAGAGAGGACATGGGTTGGGCCTTTGGAAACCCACTAGTGAACATCGCGTGTCCCCGTACGAGCCTGTAGACAGAAGACTGCTGTCCTCGAGAGAGAGGCAGGCGGCGTCCGGCAAACCCTGGACCTAGTTCTTTATGCTGTCCCCTGACCCTGCCACCCCACAGGCACATGCTGTGTCTCCTGTAAAATGGGATGGGCTTGGGTGGTCTGCAGACCCCGCACAGCTCATACACCTGGCCATGGTGGAATTTTTTTTTTTTTTTTTTTTTATGGCGGCCGGCGTATGAGGATCTGAACCCTTAACCTTGGTGTTACAAGGCTGTGCTCTGACCAACCAAGCTAACTAGCCAGCCTGCCATGGTGGAATCTGAGCGAGACCAGCATCTCCAGACCCATGCCAGCCCTGGTGGATGTAGAAGGAGCCCACCAGGCCACCTTCCTCCTATGGGGTTCTGAGCGGCTGCTGTATGCCTCCTTGTCCATCAATGGGAACCACAGTGCCCACCCCAGTGGGTGGAAGGAGTCCCTGAGAAATGCTTTGAACTTTTGCCTAGAACATAGTAAGTCCTTAAGAAATGTTTGCCATTGCTACTATTAGCATTAAGAGAGTGGTTGCAGAGATGCCCCCATCCTTGCTCTGACATCCTTACAACATCACAGACTCTAGGTCCTGCGTGACACCACCCACCTCCTGTGCGGCCCATGAGAACTTAATTTGGAGGAAACACAATAACTACCTGACACAAAGAAAATGTGGTAAATGACCAAACATGAGACTATACAAATACAACCGAATGGTGATGTGTGTTAGAAACCCCCTGCTTTTCAAAGACAGTATGACATAAACAAAAAAGCAGGCCCCAGACCCAGAGAAGGTAGCCTGCAAATCACTGATCCAGCCAAAGACTGTGTCTAAAATATATAAAGAACGTTTATAGCTCAATGATAGGACACAGGCTAGCTGCTTAGCTCACCTGGGAGAGCATGGTGCTGATAATACCAAATAAAGGGTTTGGATACCTGTACCAGCCAGCCACCGAAAAATAAATAAATTAATTCATTAATTAATTGAATGAATGAAAAATAAATAAATAAATAAATAAGATGTTCGACACCATTGGTCATCAAGGAAATTTCAATTAAAACCATAGTGAGGGCTGGCCCGTGGCTCACTCAGGAGAGTGTGGTGCTGATAAAACCAAGGCCACGGGTTTGGATCCCATATAGGTATGGCCAGTTAGCTCACCGGGTGAGCGTGGTGCTGACAACACCGAGTCAATTATTAAGATCCCCTTACCGGTCATCTTTAAAAAAAATTTTTTTTTAATAAATAAAACTGTAGTGAGATACCACTTCACTTCCCACCCACCAGGATGGCTAGAATCAAAAAGACAAACGTTGGCAAGGATGTGGAGACGTTGGAGCCCTCATACACTGCTGGTGGTAACGTCAAATAGTGCAGCTATCTTGGAAAACTGTTTGGCAGTTTCTCAAAAACTCGAACACAGTATTACCTTATGACCCAACAATTCTGCTCCTAAGTATTAGCCCAGAAGAAATGAGAACCTGTGTCCACACAAAGACTTGTACACAAATGTCCACAGCAGAATTGTTCAGAATAGCCAAAAACTGGAAACTACCCACATGTCCCTCAGCAGGTGGGTGGATGAACGAAATGAGATCTGTCTGTGCAGTGGAACATTACTTAACCATAAAGAGGAAGGAAGTTCTGATATGTACAACAGCATGGTTGGATCTCCAAATCATACTGAATGTAAGAGCCGGACACAGTGTACACACTGCATGATTCTCTTTGTTTAAACTTATAGGAAAGGCAAACCATTGTCTAGTGGCAAAAAGCTGATTGGCAGCTGCTCAGGGGAGGGTGTGTGGGGAGAGATGACACGGGATCTGGGAGACTTTTTGGGCTGATGGGTATGTTCTCTTTGTTGATCACGGTAGGGGGTTTCCAGGTGTTTACACATTTCAAAACCCATCACATTGTAGGCTTTAATTTTGTGCAGTTTATTGTATGTCATGATCAATAAAGCTATAAACAAGAATGCAAAAATTAATCTGTTTTCTTTTTTAAAATTTTTTGCATAGGTTTTATTTGCAAATTGATTATACATATTTGTGGGTACAAAGTTGAATATTAGTACATGTATATAACATGTTTTGATCAAATCAGGATAATTAGCGTATTCATCATTACAAAACTTTATCATTTCTTTGTGATAAGAACATTCAATCTCCTGTCTTCTAGCTGTTTGATAACGTGCAGTAAATTATTGTTGATTATACATGCCTAACTGGGCTGTACATTATCTTTTAATTTCCAGTTGGCATCTGCACAAGCAAACAAATAAAACTGAGTCCTCAACCTCCAAAAAATTTTTTTTCAAGTGGAGAAACATTTAATTGCTGGGGAGATTACAGGAGCGGAAGTAACCTTCCATAAACAGATGGGTACACTCACTCCCGTCCTCGGGGTCGGTCTCTCGTGACAAAATACCACGTTGTGTTTCTGTGTCCTCCCAATGGCCCAAATCTGGTCTGGGGAGTAGAAGTGGCCAGCCCCAGTTCCTTATTTTTATAGATCATAGTCATAGGGTAAACCAGCATTCTCTGTGGCTACCTGGTGAATATTTACATTGTGCCAAAGGAAGTTAATCTGTAGCTGCCCATACCATGGTACCAAACACTACACAAAACTATAGTTCTTCAAGAAAACAATATTAAAAGGTAACATTTGGAGTCTGGCCGGTTAGCTCAGTTGGTTAGAGCACATCCTTGTAAGTACCAAGGTCAAGGGTTCAGTTCCCCATACCCACCAACTGCCAAAAAAAAATAACAATTTATGTTTTCTTTTTTCTTTTAATGACAGAGCTGTTGTCGAAAAATATCTGCTTGAAAAGTCTCGCCTGGTCTCTCAGGAGAAGGATGAAAGGTAGGAGGATGTTTTCTCTGGGGTCTTTGTCACTCTGCATCTGCTTTTGTCCCTACAAAGGGGAGAGGCCGATGTCCTGTGGCCTGAGGAACTTTCAGGCAGGCCGTAGTGGGTCTCCCAGGAGGGGGCCTGCCCAGCCAAGTTCTTCCCCAGGTCCACTCCCATGGCCTCCAGCTTTGCACTCTTACCTCCCAAACTACCTCTTTGTGCTCATTTTTGTGCCTCCTCGAGGGTTTTATCCACAGTAGGTGCTCAGATGTCCACCCAAAATGCGGTGAGATGAGAAACACTGCTGTTTGAGGAGTGATATTTTCTTTGTACCACCCCCACCCCCAGAAATCTACTTACTGGTAAAGTTTATGTCGTTTCCTTTAAAGACATAATAAGAATCAACTTATTGTTTTAAATTTGTGTATTTTGGAAGCGCTTTTTCTTCCCCTGTATGGTCTCCAGTGCAATATTAGCAGTGGTTCGAAGAGCAGCTGTTGCTTGGCCTCTAGAAACAACTCTTTTTCCTCCAATTTTGACCTGCAGGAACTACCACGTGTTTTATTATTTGCTGCTCGGTGTCAGTGAGGAAGAACGCCAAGAATTTCAGCTCAAGCAGCCTGAAGATTATTTCTACCTCAACCAGGTAAACAGCCTGGAGCCCCAGCCACAAACGCCACCTCTGTTCCCCTGCAGGCTGTTTACATGCAGCTGGGGGGAGGTCAGAGGCCACCTGCCTGGCCCTCCTCAGCCCCAGACCAGGCCCAAGGAGGCAGCATAAAGGAGCCCATTCATTCCCCGTGTCCTGGGCCCTGCCCTGTGGGTTCCGGCCAGAATCACTCACACGCCACCCTTGCCAGCCCAGAACTGCCCAGAGTGCCGACGCCTTTGTTTTTCAGCATAACTTGAAGATCGAAGATGGAGAAGACCTGAAGCACGACTTTGAAAGACTCAAGCAGGCCATGGAGATGGTGGGCTTCCTCCCTGCCACCAAGAAGCAGTAAGTGAGCAGACCTGGGGCCGTTCTGTCCCAGCCTGCAGGGGGAGCTCTTGGCTGTTACCAGTCACTCCAAGATCTGACCCCCAACTCCGTAGAAAATGGGCAGGAGTCCTGAACAGAGCCACCCTGAGGAGGAGAGCCCAGTGACAATGGGCACATGAAAAGGGGCTCCAGCCATTTGTCACTGGGAGACGCCAATTAAAACCAGTGAGAATATACTTAACACTACTGAACAATACACTTAAAAACGGTGAAGATGGTAAATTTTATGGTATGCATATTTTACCACAATTTTAAGAAATTTATTTGTTTATTTGTTTGTTTGTTTGTTTTTATTAAAAGATGACCGGTAAGGGGATCTTTTTTTTTTTCTTTTCTTTTTTACTGACCGGTAATGGGATCGCAACCCTCGGTGTTGCGCCCACACCACGCTCAGCCAGTGAGCGGGAACCAGTCTCCACATGGGATCTGAACCCTCGGCGGGAGCGCCACCACACTCCCAAGCGGGGCACTCTCCAGTGCGCCACCGGGCCGGCCCCCCTTTTTTTTTTTTTTTTTTTTTTTTGTGACCAGCAAGGAGATCGCAACCCTTGGCTTGGTGTCATCTGCACTGCGCTCAGCCAGTGAGCGCACCGGCCATCCCTATATAGGGATCCAAACCCGTGGCCATGGTGTTATCATCACCACACTCTTCCAAGTGAGCCATGGGCTGGCCCCAAAAGAATTTCTTTTAAGTTAAAAACCACACGGGGTACCCTCCACTGCCTGCCTGGATAGATGGTCTGTGCACCTGTCGCAGACGCTCACACCCTGCTGGGAGAGTGCAAACCAGAGCAGCCGCTTTGGAAAACCATTTGGCAGCTTCTGCTACAGCTGCGTATGCACAAAACTCGTACATTTGTTCACGGGCAGACACGCATGCAAATGCCCACAGCATCCTTGTGTATAACAGCCAAAAAACCAGAGCCCCCACCCCCTGCAAATTGCCCGCCATCAGGAGATTAAATAAATAAATTGCAATGTTTCCAAGCAGGGGTTGGCAAACGTTCTATAAAGGGCCAGACAGAATTTCAGGCTTAGTGGGCCAGATGGTCTGTGTTTCATTTTGTTTTGTTTTTAACAACCCTTGAAAACTTAGAATCATTTTTAGCTCAGGGGCTACACAAAATCGGGCCATATGTGGAGCACAGTTTGCCGACCCCTATTTCCTACATAGCTGCTGTATTCACCCAGGGTCGATTCTGTCCACAGGGGACAATCGGTGATGGCTGTTTGGAGACATTTTGGATTGTCACAACTGGGATAGGGCAGAGGGAGTAGAGGGTGCTACTGGCATCTAGTGGGTAAAGACCCCACATGCTGCTTCACACCCTGCAATGCACAGGGCAGCCCCCTGAGGCAAAGAAGGATATAGCCCCACATGTTAGCAGTGCTGAGGCTGAGGAACTCCGATCTGCAGCGCTCAGAACAAACAAGCCACTGCCATGTGCAGTATCATGCATGGGGCACACTCCCCCATCCCAGTGTCTCAGTGACCAAGCAGACATGTGTACATACGTTTTCATCAACGTCAAGTTCATGGACAGTGTTAGACATCAGGATAGTGGTTACTCGGGGGGTTGGGGGAGACTGCGGCCTGGAATGATGCATTCCTTGGTCTGGGAGCTGGTTACTTTGACAATTCATCAAGCTCTACACTTGGGAATTGTGTGCTTTTTTGTACATGTTACACCTCCAGAAAAATGTATATTGTTTAAAAACTTCCCTAAAAAAAAAAAAAAAGATCAAGATAGCTATCTGCAAAGTCACATTCCACAGAAGGAGACCTTGACAGAGGCAGTAAGCGTTTTTCTAACTTCATATGGTTGCTGATTTTACAAGTTTCAGCCCGTTTCCTGGAAGTTTCTGTCATCTTACAAATGTAGAAACTGCTCTCATGTAAGCTCCTCTTCTTTCCCAGGATTTTTTCTGTTCTCTCAGCCATCCTGTACCTGGGTAATGTCAGTTACAAGAAGAGAGCCATGGGCCGCGAGGAAGGCCTGGAGGTTGGGCCCCCTGAGGTGCTGGACACACTGTCCCAGCTTCTAAAGGTACTTCTCTCTGCCCTCAGCCACAGGAGACTGGCCAGGCCAGCTCTTGATACAGAGGACAAGTGACCAGAACTTCCTCCTTCAGCCGAGGTTTTGTAAATGCAGGCCTGTGTGCTAGCTTCCTTCCTTGTCATCTCCACAGTGTCCCTTCCTCATTTCTGATGACCTTTCTGGGCAGGGACTCCTCCCACTTCAACCCCTTATGCGACAGTCTCTTTTAAACAGTAGTTTGACCAGCGAGGTCATTTTTCACTGGACTTGCCAGTTGTCCACTGGTTCTCAGCTAGGAATGATTCTGCCCCTCAGGGGACACTGGTTGTCCAAGTAGGAGGTGCTCCTGGCATCTGGTGGGTGGGGTCCAGGGATTCTGCTCAGTACCCTGCAATGCACAAGATAGCCCCCAGTGCAAACTGTGGCAGGGCTGAGGAGCCCTGCCCTCGCCCTTCTGTTTTCTAAGCCTGCATTCCGGCTGCGGCTTTTCCTAAAGAAGGCAGTGGGAGCCTCTGCTTTTGCTGAGTTCATGGGGATGCATGAGCCTACTGGAAGTTTAAGGGAAGATCCCCCTGCCCCTACTCTTACTACTGGCAGGAAGAGACCACCAGCTTGGGGATGGGGCTTGGTGGTGTGACGGATGAACTCATTGGGTCTCTGGGCGAGATCTGAGCCCCAAGCCCAGCCTTTGTATGAAACCAGCTCCAATAGCAACGGCTCTGAGTGCAGGTGACCAGGTGCCTCCTGGGCCTGCAGCTTATACTGACTGACACCCAGGCCCATGTGATGATGCACTGGGAACTGTCAAGCCTGTGTGTGAATTCTGGAACCTGCTGAGGGTAGACACATCACAGTTGGCAGCCTGAGGGTGGGCTTCGGGACCTGCTTCCCAGGCCAGCCACTGGGGGTCTCGTCTCCCATCTTCCTCGGGCTCCAGGACTTTCTTCAGTGACATGTGGACATGCTGGCAAGCTCTTCACCTCCCTTTCCTTCCCTTCCTCCTTGACCTTGAAACAGGTGAAGCGAGAAATCTTGGTGGAAGTCCTGACCAAAAGAAAAACAGTGACTGTCAATGACAAGCTCATTCTCCCCTACAGTCTCAGTGAGGTGAGCACCACCTGGCACTTGAGGGGTGCCAGTCCCCAGAACACAGTGATGGGGTCCTTCAGAAAAAGCCAGTGTGGCTGGCCTTTTCCTGTCTCAAGGGATACGAGCAGAGCCCTGGCAGTGCCTGTGGCTGTCATGCAAGCGCAGGCGTGACACAACCAACTTATACAGCAAACTGTAGCCCTCAGGCCAGAACTTAAGCCCTGGATGTTTGCCTCTGTGTTTCTATATGCTCAGTGCACAGGCTGGTTCTCATCAGCAGAGGTTGACCAAATCCAGTCCTCCACTTGGTTTTGTAAATAAAGTTTTATTGGCGTGCTCCCATGCCCATTCATCCACATACGGTCTACAGCTGCTTTTGTGCTACAGCAGCAGAGCTGAGTGGTTGCGATGGAGACCTTCAGGCCCACAAAGCCTAGTGTATTGACTTTTTGGCCCTTTCCAGAAAAACTTCGCCCACCCCTGGGCTGGAGCATGACCTTTATGACCATTAGGTGACCCTCCACCTGTGGGTCTCAGGCCTGTGACCCTGACTCTTGATGAGACACCTCCCTCTGGCCTTTGCCCCAATCCAGATACTTTCTTTCTGGTGTGTTTCTCTTGCCGTTTTTACATCTCAAGAGCATTGTGACTTGCAGCTTGCAGCTTGGATAGCAGTAGGAAAGTACCTAATTACAGGGGGTTTTTAGCCCCTCACCTGATGGGAAGCTGCTTGGGCATTTTAAATTGTCACCATGGACATTCTGAGCCCACATGAGCCTGGGAAGCATGTGATGTTGTGGGGAAGTTGCTGTAGGATACCCAGGACCCTGTAGCAAGGGGTCCCCCAGAGGCACCATGCTGAGCCAGAGATGACAAGCAGGGCCTGCATCCCATGTGGCTCTGTGTCCACAACATCCAAGAGAGGCAAAACCAGAGGGACGTATTCCAGATCTTGATGGTAGCTAAGCACATCTGTCACTACTGACAGCCAAGTACATAAAAAGAGTGCATTTATTGTGTGTAGATTAAACCTTAATGAGCCTTTTTAAAAATAGACCATGCAGGGCCGGCCCGGTGGCGCACTGGATAGTGCGCCGCTTGGGAAGCGCAGCAGCGCTCCCGCCCGAGGGTTCGGATCCCATGTGGAGACCGGTTCCCGCTCACTGGCTGAGCGCGGTGTGGGCGCAACACCGAGGGTTGCGATCCTGTTGCCTGCTGTACCGTACATCCGCCGAGGCCGTACAGCAGCACTACTGACAGCCAAGTACATAAAAAGAGTGCATTTATTGTGTGTAGATTAAACCTTAATGAGCCTTTTTAAAAATAGACCAGGCAGGGCCGGCCCGGGGGCGCACTGGATAGTGCGCCGCTT
The DNA here is from genome assembly GCF_000696425.1 of Galeopterus variegatus. Taxonomy (NCBI): domain Eukaryota; kingdom Metazoa; phylum Chordata; class Mammalia; order Dermoptera; family Cynocephalidae; genus Galeopterus; species Galeopterus variegatus. Next base: position 145,861 of record NW_007728237.1, read on the forward strand.
GGGAAGCGCAGCAGCGCTCCCGCCCGAGGGTTCGGATCCCATGTGGAGACCGGTTCCCGCTCACTGGCTGAGCGCGGTGTGGGCGCAACACCGAGGGTTGCGATCCCGTGGCCGGTCCCCGGTCCGGTACGGGGGCAACACTAAGGGTTGCGATCCGTTGCCGGACACGGAAAAAGACAAAAAGACAAAAAAAAAAAAAAATAGACCATGCTGTTTTTATGCACATAACGGCAGCCACATGGTGTCCCCTGAAGAACAAGGGGTCTAGGTCTGCACCCTGCTTGGCCTCCTCACTGGTTCTACCACAGGGGCATGCCAGGTCCTCTGCCATGCTCAGCAGTAACCTGGGTTACCCTGAGGAGAGCGCTGGCATGTGGAAAGGACTTGGCCGACCCACAGGCCACTGGGTCCGTTAATGCCTCCAAGGGGCAACACAACACAGGGCCTGCACTGCCCAAGGTGAGCCGCCCCTCTATCCGCAGGCCATAACTGCCCGCGACTCCATGGCAAAGTCACTGTACAGTGCCCTGTTCGACTGGATTGTGCTGCGGATCAACCATGCCCTCCTCAACAAGAAGGATATGGAAGAGGCAGTCTCGGTGAGTGCCTCCTGCTGAGTCTGCCAATCGAGGACTGGGGAGGCCGTGCCGTTGGCGCCAGACGTTCTTGGTGGATGACCCATGCCTCTGGGAGCCAAGGTGTCTTCAGGCAGTATTGGGCGAGAAGCTGGTTACTCCCACAGCCAGACCCAGGGAACAGGACAGGCTACACAATTCAAGGGTCCAGCACAGAATGAAAACATGGGGCCCCTTGTTCAAAACTTAGAGATGCCACACCAGTGACAATAGTGTTCAGCTGAGTGTGGGCCCTAAAGACCAAATGGGTCCCCGCCCATGAAGCCCGACCCTCTCAGGAAGGTCCACTCCTGTGGGAAAAGCCACTGGCAATAACCATCCGCTCTGTCTCCCCCAGTGCTTGTCCATCGGGGTCCTCGACATCTTTGGCTTTGAAGACTTTGAGAGGAACAGTTTTGAACAGTTCTGCATCAACTATGCCAACGAGCAGCTTCAGTATTACTTTAATCAGCACATTTTCAAACTAGAGCAGGTAAGGAAATACCGTGGGTTTGTTTGTTTTTCAAGGTTTTTTTTTGGTAAAATACACAACAGAATTTACCACCTTACCCATGTTTATTTTTTTATTTTTTTAAAGATGACCGGTAAGGGGATCTTAACCCTTGACTTGGTGTTGTCAGCACCACGCTCAGCCAGTGAGCGAGCCGGCCATCCCTATGTGGGATCCGAACCCGGGGCCTTGGTGTTATCAGCACCACACTCTCCCGAGTGAGCCACAGGGCCAGCCCACCACCTTACCCATGTTTAAGTGTAAAGTCTGGTGAGGTTTAAGCACATTCACGCTGTTGTGCAGCCATCACCACCATCCATCTGCAAAACTCTTCATCTTCCCAGACAGAAACTCCATCCCCATTAAACTCCAGCCTTGGCGCCCACCATTCTGCTTTCTGTCTCTGTGAATCTGACAACTCCAGGGACTTCGTATAAGTGGAATCACACAGTATTTGTTTTTCTGACTGGCCTATTTCACTGAGCATAGCGTCCTCAGGGTTGTCCGTTTTGTAGCGTGTGTCGGAACTGTATTCCTTTTGAAGACTTGGTAACATTCTATCGCATGGACATGCGTTGTGTTTGTCCGATCATCTACTGCTGGACACTTGGGTCGCCTCCACCTTTGGATCATATGGTAATTCTGTGTTTAATATTTTGAGGGACCACCAGATTGTTTTCCACAGCAGTTGCACCATTTTACAGAAATATCATTTTGTTGCCCGCCCAGCCCAAGGGACAGTGGAATGAGCTAGTCCCGGAATGTCCCTTGGGGCCTAGTTTGTTGGTAAATCTGCCCCAGAATTTTTCTCTGCCAGAGGGAAAGTCCCGGAAAATCCCACCCAGCCCTGGATGAGGAAAATATCAGAGATGTTTTGAGCCATAGTGCCTTTTTGGATTTTTTCTGCCCAGATGTGAAAGTCCTTCCAGTGGGAGAGAAAGAGTTGCCTTTTAAGGGTGTGCTTTGGTCAGCGATAGTGATAATCTGTCTCATATGTCTTTTGTCCGCTAAATAGCCATCTTTACTCACGTTATTATCCTTCACGTTGATGACTCTGATGGAAAAAAACTAGCGGGTTTATATAAATGTTTAACTGATTTTACTATTAAGCCTTTTGGCTGTTGAGCACTTGGAACAAGCCTAGTCCAAATTGAACCTTGTTGGGAAAGTGAGATATACACCAGATTGCAGAGACTTAGTGCAGGGGGGAAAAACACAAAGTGTCTCAGTTATTCTTTTATATTGATTCCATGTCGACATGACCGTTTTGGGGATATATAAGGTCATTTTTTGGATTTTAACAGGTCATTCATATTATCAGAGTACTTCGAAAAGTTTGTGGAAAGATTTGTATTATCTTTTTAATTCTATTTTTTTTGAGAATTTTTTGAAGTACCCTCATATATTCCTTCTGGACAGCATAGTTCTAAAGCAGGGGCCAGCAAGCCACAGCCTGTGGGTCCAGACTGGCCCTGTAAACTGTTTTTATAAATAAAGCTTTATTGACACAGCCATCTGGTTACATGTCTCTGGCTGCTTTCACACACTACAAGCAGTCACAACAGACACCACAGAAAAAGTTTGACAATCGAGGGTGATTTTATTTTATTTATTTATTTATTTTTTTCCTTTTTTGTCTTTTTTACTGACCGGTAACGGGATCGCAACCCTCGGTGTTGCGCCCACACCGCGCTCAGCCAGTGAGCGAACCGGCCATCCCTATATGGGATCCGAACCCGGGGCCTTGGTGTTATCAGCACTGCACTCTCCCGAGTGAGCCACCGGGCCGGCCCATGTTAAGGGGCTATTGGCTTTCTTTTTTCTTTTCTTTCGGCCATCCCTATATGGGATCCGAACCCGGGGCCTTGGTGTTATCAGCACTGCACTCTCCCGAGTGAGCCACCGGGCCGGCCCATGTTAAGGGGCTATTGGCTTTCTTTTTTCTTTTCTTTCGGCCATCCCTATATGGGATCCGAACCCGGGGCCTTGGTGTTATCAGCACTGCACTCTCCCGAGTGAGCCACCGGGCCGGCCCATGTTAAGGGGCTATTGGCTTTCTTTTTTCTTTTCTTTCGGCCATCCCTATATGGGATCCGAACCCGGGGCCTTGGTGTTATCAGCACTGCACTCTCCCGAGTGAGCCACCGGGCCGGCCCATGTTAAGGGGCTATTGGCTTTCTTTTTTCTTTTCTTTCGGCCATCCCTATATGGGATCCGAACCCGGGGCCTTGGTGTTATCAGCACTGCACTCTCCCGAGTGAGCCACCGGGCCGGCCCATGTTAAGGGGCTATTGGCTTTCTTTTTTCTTTTCTTTTTTTTTTTTGTGACCGGTGCTCAGCCAGTGAGCGCACCGGCCATTCCTCTATAGGATCCGAACCCGCGGCGGCACTGCACTCCCAGCACCGCACTCTCCCGAGTGCGCCACGGGGCGGCCCTTTTTTTTGGAAAGGAGAAAGTAAAACTACATATTTGCAGATGACATGATCTTCTGCATAGAAAATGCTATGAAATCTGCAAAAAAAAAAAAAAAAAGTTGCTAAAACCTATAAGTGAATTGCAGATCCCTATGCACAATTTAATTGTATTTCTGTAAACTAGTAATGGACAATTAAATTGAATTTTTTTTTTTTTTATGAATTTTTTGGTGTCACATACAGAATGTGCATTTTTGTTTTCTGTTGATAATTACTAACTTATATTATAACTTTATGTCATTATTAACGCCTTCATGTTAGTAAATCAACATATATTTTGTTATTCATACATTTATATATAAACATGCCTGTTGATACATATATATGTTTATTTGCAAAGCGTGGTTTTATGAATATTAACGTAGCTGTGAAATAAGGACTTACCGGCACCCACTCTAACCCCGCAGGAAGAGTATCAGAGTGAAGGGATCACGTGGCACAACATCGACTACACGGACAATGTCGGCTGCATCCACCTCATCAGCAAGAAGCCCACTGGCCTCTTCTACCTGCTGGACGAGGAGAGCAAGTGAGTGTCCACTGCCCCGTCTGCCCCACAGGCAGCTGACCCCACACGTCTGCAGACACAGGCTCTGGGTCGGGTTCTGCAGCTTTCAGAGCCTCACCCCGAATCCAGACCCTACCAAGGACTCCTTGGTTTCTCACATGCCTTTGGCCACCAATCCTGAGCTCACATTTGCCAAATGCATATACGGTTCAGTGTGGAAGTGTTAACCGATGTGATTAGTCTGTGCACTCGGAAACACATCTGCCCCAGGGGTTTTGGTAAAGGATTGTGGGCCTCTGTCTAAACACTAGGGACAAGGTGGGCATGTTCCTGCAAAGGGCAGTACAGCACGTGGAAGTCAGGGTCCGGACTCCACTGGCTTTCTCTGGACTCACCGCTGGGCCTCCCTCCCCTTGTCCTGCTTGTCTGCAGGGCATGGTGAAGGCTGGAAGGGGCATCTATAATGTGACTCCCGGTCACCCAGCTGCAGTCACTGAAATCAGGTGACACTCACTGAATTTGCTTCCTGTGGTTGCTTAATGAATTACCACAAACCACGTCACTTAAAACAATAGGAATTTATTCTTTTATAGTTCTGGAAGCCAGAAGTCTAAAGTCAGGTGTCAGCAGGGCCACACCACTTCTAGAGCTTATAGGGGGAGATCCCTCCTGGCCTCTTCTAGCTTCTGGGGCTCCAGGAGTTCCTTGGATTGTGGCCGTGTCACTCCAGGTCCTGCCTGCATAGTCACATGACCTTCTCCCCTGTGTGTCTCTATCTCTGTTTCATCTCCTCCTCTTAAGAGGACACTAGTCATACTGGACTAGGGCCCAACCTAATCGCTTCATCTTAACTAGTTACATCTGCAAAGACCGTTTCCAAATAAGGTCACATTTACAGGTTCCAGGGGTTAAGACATGGCCATATCTTTTTATCAATAACTCTTTATTGGCCCCTCTTACAAGTCCCCATCCAGGACAGGGAGACAGATACATCTGCCTCGTGGCTGTGGCCAGGATCCAAGTAGAGAATAATCACGTAAGAGAGGGTCAGGGTGCTAGGGGGAGCTATGTCACTGCAACCAGGAAACCCCCCAGGGCTGGATCAGGGGAGACCCGTGGGGCAGGGCCTGGTCAAGCAGACTCTGATCTCTCTCTACTTAAAATCTTGCTATTTTCATTCATAAATTTTTTTTTTACACGTTGATTCAGATTTTCTAAAATAGTGCACTAAAATGTTATTTATCAAGCCTGAGGTTTTTTTGTTGCCAGAAGCAGATGCCCCGCTCTGCACACCCTTAATGCAACCCTGGACACGATGTATTTTGTAGCTACAGACTCCCCCCGCTGATCGTCCCCCCACCCCCCTTCATTAAGCTATGGAGCCCCAGTGTTGGGGATTTGGGTGCAAATGCCACAGCCTGTGTTTGTGGTGCAGCCGGGCACAGGCAGGATGTGCCAAAGCCGACAGCAGCATTTCCCTGCTGGGAGGCAGAAATCACCAGGTACAAGGAGTCCCTTATTCTGCTCCGTACCCCCCACCTCACCCCGGGACAGAACAGAGCCCTGCTTCATCCCCATCTCCCAGCCTCTCCCTCCTACCAGGGAGCAGGGACAAGACCCCCATCCAAGGCCCAGCATCCAGGTGCACATGGATCCAAGACAGATGTCACCCCAACCTGGGATTTTTCTCAGGCCCAGGCCTGGCTTAAGCCAAATGTCCACCAACGCCACCAAGCCCAGCCAGCAGCCTCTGCAGCCCCCCAGCAAATAGCCATATTGGGGGAGTAGGGACTGGGCTGATTGCACCGGGCATGGGGCTGCTCCACATTCTGTCTGCAGCCCCAAGCACGGCCCTTCATCCTCCGTCTGCTCATACCCACCGCGGGCACAGCCACTGCTGCAGGCAGCGGGTTCATTAGGTGGCGCTCTCCTTTCCATGTTGGTTTGCCCATCGTTTCACTGTCCAGGGCACCCCGAGCACCCACACGCCCCATATGTGGAGGGTCTGCGACATGAAACGCCAAGCAGGTTGTTGACTACTGTCAGCGATACTCAAGGTCCTTAATTCTCTTGCCAGCTTCCCGCACGCCACAAGCCAGACCCTGCTGGCCAAGTTCAAGCAGCAGCACGAATACAACAAGTACTTCCTGGGTACCCCGGTCATGGAGCCAGCCTTCATCATCCAACACTTCGCTGGGAAAGTTAAGTACCAGATCAAGGTATGTGTCTGCCGCCGCCACCGCCGGGGTTGTCAATGTAGCCACCATAGGCCTGAAAAGCAGGCATGGGACACACAGCAGGCCCTTCCTCCCCTCTGGCACTTGCGCAGTTTGTTGCCTTTTCCCTGTCTGGCACTGGGCAAAGTCCCAGGGTGCTCGGCCTTGAATCCCCGGCTCCAATGTCCAGGGCCCCATAGCTAGGAGCTGCCATCTGTTGCTGGGATGGGCGCCTACGAGGGACGACCCTTGAGTGACTGCCCGCAACCCTCCCCTGCCAGGACTTCCGGGAGAAGAACATGGACTACATGCGGCCCGACATCGTGGCCCTGCTGCGGGGCAGCGACAGCTCCTATGTGCGTGAGCTCATCGGCATGGACCCTGTGGCTGTGTTCCGCTGGGCTGTGCTCCGCGCTGCCATCCGGGCCATGGCCGTGCTCCGGGAGGCTGGGCGCCTACGTGCCGAGAGGGCTGAGAAGGCTGCAGGTAGGAGGGGTCACCATCGAGACCGGGACATTCAGAATCCATTTAAATAAGTGAGCAAGTCGGTGGCAATTAGTACATTCATTATGTCATATGAATGCCACCTCTGTCTAGTCGTAGAGCTTTTCCTCATCCCAAACAGAAGCCATCCCAGGGAGTATGATTTAACCCTCATGTCAGCCTCAGAAGGCAGAAAGGCATGTCTCCGTTTTTCCTGGAAGGAACCTGAGGCCCGTGCTGTTGAGTAGCCCACCCAAGTCTCAGGACCCCATCTCTTAAAGGGCATTGGTTAAAAGGAAGAAGGATAAAGCCTTTATGAGAAGTAGGGAAAGAGCTGTGCTCTTTTCTGGGGATCAGACGCTCCACTGCCCCTGGCTCTGCCTGAGCTTAGGTAATGAGCTGTTTTTTTAAACTGGGTAAAAGTAAGGATCGCGGCCACCCCAGAAAACACAAGGGCTGTTGGGCTGCAAGAGACCCTCCCCGGCACATCCACTCTGTGTCCCCAGCAGGTCTGGGCAGCCCTGGTGCCCAAAGCCACCTGGGAGAGCCACCAAGAGGAGCCAACACCCCCTCGGAAAAACTTTACCGGTGAGCGAGACCTTGGTTTGTCCAAACCAAAGTTGTCTGATATTAAGACGAAACCCTCCACCCTAAGCTCAGGTCAAGGTTGCTCTGAGTAAGTCAGAGCAGCTGTCTGATCCGAGAAAGACCCAGAACCAAACGGCATGTGGTTGCTGCTTTTCTGTGCTCATAATGGCCAGCCTCAGTGCATCATGTGCCTTAGAGAGAAGTGGGACAGCTGAGCTCACAAAGGATTCTTTTCATGTCCCATGGTGGGCATTCGTGGGCGGAGCCAAGAGACTGCTGAGCGACAGGCTTGATGCCTTATCCTGGCTGGGTGTCCCGGAAGTAGTTCTGCTAAGTTACTTCATGCACAGGCAGAAACACACATGCCTTATGTCTGCATGTGAGATGACATGGAGTACTTTGTAGTCCCTAGCAATACCCATGGGCCGTCCACCTGCCCCATTATGTGCTGGTGCCAGGGTATAAAAGTGAGCAATGCAACATCTGTTCCCAAGCAGATGGGGTCAGAAAGGCCACACTGGACTGATGTCCAAGGCAAGGACAAAGCCAGGGAGAGATGCCTCTGGGAGAGACGCTCGGGCCACATTGAGAAAGGGACCCGTTGAGCCAGACAAGGAGGGCATCCCGTGCAAAGGCCCTGGGTCAGCCCGGTCCCTGACTGCTTTTTCAAGACCCAAATTCCTGAGGAGCTAGTCCCTAAATTTTTGACTGAAAAAGTCATTTTATTTTCGAGCACTTCATAAACAAAACTTCTTGAGGAGATTCATAAAAGTGTGTGTGTGGCAGGAGAGCTAGCACCTAGGTAAGTGGTCGTGTGGTTTGTCCAGAAGCAGGGTGTATTGTTTCTCTTGCTTTTAAAAAGGTGTGTTTTTAAATCAATTTTTTCACCCCAAAGAGGGTAAAACAGAGTAAACTGCATCCCTCTATTTGCTTGTTTTTTTGTTTTTGTTTTTTTCTTTTCCCCCTACAAAGACCAAAAGTGGCCTCTGACCCGCAGTCGCTGAAGTGGCTTCAGTATCCCCAGAGCCTGGCCCCGGGGCTGTGGGTCCGCCCTGGGAGCACATTAAGTTTATACAGATTCTCCCTTCCAGCTGCTCAATGCTAGATTTCTCATTTGACGGCTCTGAGGAGTTCGATATTAACGCTTTTGAGGACATCATTGCTTTCTATGAGAGCAAGAAGTAAGTAGAAGGAGGGCCTTCGAACCCGAGACCAGGGACGCACACCAAGACTAACCACCCACCCAGGGCACTCAGCATGGCGTCCAGGGCAAGGAGAGAGGGGATCGGCCATGCAGGGGGGTGGGCCAGAGCCATAGGCCTCGTTCCCAGCTGTGGCCACCGTGCTGACTGCCCTGGGTGTGGAGGTGACTGGAGCGTAAAGGTGAAACATGACTCCTGTTCTTTGCTCCGTGCCTCCCTGGAGGGCGAGGGAGCACAGGTAAGTGGGCCTGTCCGGGCACTCCGCATGTGCATGGACACAGACCGGGGCCTGCCGATCGGGGCCCTTCCAGGCCACCTGCCCAGAGCTTAAAACATGTATTTAGAATAATTTGAGGCTGTCCGGTCAGCCCAGTTGGCTAGAGCACGGTGTTATGACACCAAAGTCAAGGGTTCAGATCCCCAGACTGACCAGCCACCAAAAAATAAATAGATAAAAACAGAATAATTGGAATGAGGAATTAAAAAAAAAAAAAAAAAAACCCATAAAACAGAATCTTCCTTCCAGGAGTTCTGTCACAAACATTCAGACATTTGTCATTTAGACATTCTTCACTAGTGTTCATTTTCAAAGTAATTGCTTTTCATCTTTAAGTTACTCTCGGGCTTTCGCGTTAGTGCCAAAGTTTGGGCCTGGAACGTCTTCTCACACCCGAGCCCACCGTGATCAGTAAAGCGAACAAGATTGTGTTCTTGGGGGGTATCTGTCCCCTTAAACTAGGGTTTCTCAACCTCGGCACTATGCTAGAGCATTCTCTGGGGTGCGGTCTCCACTGTAGGGTGTTGAGCAGTGTCCCTGGCCTCCACCCGCCAGATGCCAGGAGCATCCCCCAGTCATGACAACCACAAATGTCTCTAGACATTAACAAATGCCCCTGGTTGAGAACCACCCTGTGTACTGGAATCCATGCCTCTCAATGCCTTAATGAAGTCAACAAGGAGGTGGACTTCTGGCCATCAAATCCTCAAACAAACTAATCCGTTCCTCCCACAGGGACCCTGTGGCCTCCTTTTTTCAGTATCCCCTGTCTGCTTTTTAAAGATCCCAAAAGGGTCTTAAATATGAGACTTTTTTCAGTGATCTGAGAGTCCATTTGCCCCAAAGTTCCATCTGCACCAGGGCTCGGGGAAGGCGGCGCTCCTGGCCTGGTCCTCCTTCTTGGAGCAGGAGGCAGAGGCAGCTGCCCCAGCTGCATGTTTTGGCTCCAGTGGCCTGGGGACGTCCCGATGGCACTGGGGACCCCGAGGTGGTGGGCCTGCGGCTCTAACTCCATCTTCTCTCTGTCACTGTGCCTCCCCGACTCCCCTCAGCGATTTGCATAACCAAATCATCAAGAGCATCAAAGGACTGCCCTGGCAGGGCGAGGACCCCCGTAGTCTTCTCCAGTCCCTCAGTCGGCTTCAGAAACCCCGCACCTTCGTCCTGTGAGTCCCCTGAGGCCCTCCCACGAGTGCAACGGCCACCTCCCCCTCCCTGCTCCCGGACCCCGGCGGGCCTGTCTTCCTAAGCCAAATCGGCCACTAAAAAATGCTGTGCTGTCTTGTGGTTTCATTCTCACCCCAGCTGTCGCTAAATGGCCATCGTTAATGCCCTTGCCCTGGTGTGTGCGCTGTGGCCCACGTACCCACCGCCGGCTCCCCAGTGCAGCTCCAGAGGAACGCTCCTCCCCGAGGCATCTAATTTCCTGCCCCCAAACGTGCCTACGCCCACCTGCCCGGCTTGCTGAGCCAAGCTTGCCCCTCTGCCTCTGCCACCATGAGCTGACAGAGCAGCTCCTGGAGTAGGGCGAGTGATTTCCCAAGAGCAGCCCAGAAGGCACGCACACTGGGTTTGGATCCCAACCCCACCCACTAACTCACCACACAGCCCAAGTACTCTCGGCCTTCAGCATCCATCTGCAGAACAGGCTGGTGACCCTGACCCACGTGGCGCTCACCCAGCTCTGGGCAGGTGGCAGCCTTAGCCAAAGTGGCATCTGCGGTGACTGCATCCAACCTTCAGCAGCCATTCAGGGCTCGGGCCAGCTGAGAGCAAAGCTTGTGCCCACCACAAAGCCAGTTTCAAACTTCATCTTGTGTGCCTTAGTTTACCCCCAGGGATTAAGATGAACCCTCATACAAATAGAGCCTCAGGGCCTAGCATCTCACAGATCTATGGGGCATCCTTTCCTTAGCTGTTTTTAAAAAGAGCCAATAGCCCATTAGCTCCATTGGTGAGAGTACGGTGCTGATTAACACCACGGTCGGTCCAGCGTTCATCCCTGTGCTGGTCAGCCGCCAAAAGAAAAAAAAGAGCTGAGCTGCTACTTCTTTTTTTCCTCTTGGGTCTGTAAGATTTCATAAAGTATCCAAGGACACGGGGGCCATCCCCCTCCTTCATCCAAAAGATTAGCTCCCGTGTTTCCTTTCCACCAGCGTGAGCCCCAAAGCTGCTCCTATCTGGGCCCCATCTCAGTTCTTTGCGGGGCATGTCCCTGCTGGCTCTGCGGGCCTGCTTGGCGTCTGCAAACACCTAGCAAATGGAGCCAGTCACCTGGTCAGCATCGGGACTGCCCAGGACCTCTCAATGCCGGTTCAGGGCATCCCATCATTTTTTGAGATAATGTCATCGTCTCCGTAGCAGGCTCCACATCGATGCATGTCCCGCCCTATAGATGACTAGCCAGCCCCTTCCCCATTCCCCAGATATGCACATGACCCCTAGATCAAATGCTCATATCACTTCAGGGGCAACCAACTGCAGAGCCCAGCTGCCACTGGCCAGTGCAGCAGGCGTGCAGTCACTGACATGAGCTGTGCACATGAGGTGGGAGCCCGCCGGACCTTCGGAAAGGCGGTGGCGGCGGTGGCCGTGCTGCACTTGTGCCTGTTCACTGTCCTCTCTGCACTCTTCCTCTCTCTCGGTCTAACCTGCAAGGCGTGGCTTGCTGAACTAACCCAAGTCCAGACACTGTGTTCCTTCTGTTCACAAAATCCATTTTTAATATTTTGACAGGAAAAGTAGAGGTATCAAACAAAAGCAGACCATTCCAAAGGTAAAACCCGCGCGACACGCCCCGAGATGTCTTGCTCTTTTGCCTGTCTTAGGAGCCGCCTGGTGGCTCAAGTTGTTGTTCAGAAAACGGGGAGGGGAGAGAAGCATTGTTAACCTCCGCGGCTTCTTTCGTTCCTTCTTCTTCCCACCATCTCCCCCTTCCTCCAAAAAGACAAATGTTCTCATGTTGAGATGATTTGGAGCTGCCTCTGTTTAGATCTCCTAGAAGCAGGGCCCAAGATGGGGGTATTTGCAAAAGTGGTACATTGAGGGGGCTCTCAGGAGAGGCTAAGGGGGTGAGGGGGAAGCTGGGCCAGGACGTAGGCTCAGCGGAAGTCTGGCCTCAGCCTCATCCCACAGGAAGCGCTGGAGAGGCGACAGCACCACAGAGCTGGTCCTGACCCTTCTGTTTACCCCACTGCAGAGGGCAGGATGGGATGAAGCACCTCCCTGATGCTCTGTCTAGCTTCCACATACAGTGTGCAGATGGCTTATGAAGTTTGCAGAAACAGATGGCTGGCTGGTTAGCTCAGTTGGTAGAACATGGTACCAATAACACCAAGGTCAAGGGTTCAGATCCCCATACCAGCCAGCCACCAAAAAAAAAAGATTACGTAAGAATGATCTCTTGGCCTAGTCAGCAGATGGGACAGGGCTAGTCCCTCCTGTCAGCTGATACTCCTGGTTAGCATGTGGGGACAGACCTGCCCATGAGCTCACGCAGAAGGCACAGAGAGAACCCAGTATCCTCAGCTCGAGTAACATAAGCCATATCGAGCTGTGCAGTGGGAAGGCGGCATCAGTAGCACTGGCTTCATTGCCTGTCCCAAAGGAGGAGGAGATGGTGTAGGCACTTGGCTGTTAAAGAGGCTCTTGCCAACCCTCCCGGTGCAGCCCAGGTGCAGCCCACATGCTCACCGGCCCCAGCCACCAGCGGTCCTGAGACCGAGCCTGAGAAATGTTGCCCCAGCACTCGCCACAGGGGTGAAGCCCTGCCCCAGCTCCAGGGACATCTGTGATGCCTCCTGGTGCCCATATGGGCTGTGGGAGGGCAGGCCGGACCCCGTGTGTCTGTTCTAGAACCTGCTGGACTCCAAGTCCCTGAAACTGATCATTAGCATGACCCTGCATGACCGCACCACCAAGTCCCTGCTGCACCTGCACAAGAAGAAGAAGCCACCAAGCATCAGCGCCCAGTTCCAGGTCGGCGGGCCAGGAGAGGCGGGAGGCAGAGCTAAGCTTGGCCAAAACAAACCCAACACAGCAGCTTATCAGTCATTCCAGGGGTTCCCAACCTCGGCCCCCAAAGGACATCTGGGGCTGGATCATTCTCTGTTGGGGAGATTATCCTTTGTGCTGTAGAGTATTATAGCAGAATCTCTGGCCTTGGCCCAGCAGATGCCAGTAGTACCATGCCATCCTGCTCTCAAGTTAGCCACCATTGTCTTATGCCCCCTTGTGAGAAAAATCACCCTGGGTTGAGAACCACTGAGTTCAGAGAATCATGGGTTAGTGTGTTAGTTAACCTGACCACTGAGCTGTGTCCTTAAGTCATGTTTCCCTTTTTTCCCTGGCTGCCAGGAAACTCGGGGACATTTTTTTTTCTTTAGGAGATCCACCAGCTGTTAACCATCACCATTAGCTTTTTTGTTTTTCCTTCTTTCCTCAATTTGAGTCTTCTGTTCCCATCTCAGCTTTTTTTTGTAATTACCTTATGAGAGAAGTTCTACAGATCCTTTTTGGGGACAGCAGGCCAGGCACCAAAACCACTGTGTCCATGGTCCTTTCTGAGTCTGACATGAGTTTTAAATCTCCAGAAGGAATTTATCTGGAACTGGGTGGCCCTGGGACCATGGAGACCCCATAGCCCCCTCAAGGGTTCCCAGTGTAGCACAGCCTCTGATCAGAACGTCCAGCTGCAGCCTCCCATGTCCCACTGCCTGGGAGCACAGACATACACCCCCTATCCCCTGCTGATGCTGGTCGATGACCCAGGTCCCCTCCCACTGAGCGACATGCTCCTGGGGTCCCCAGCTGAGCATGAATGTTCCCTCTTTCCCCAGACATCCCTGAACAAGCTCCTGGAGACCCTGGGGAAGGCAGAGCCCTTCTTCATCCGCTGCATCCGCTCCAACGCTGAGAAGGTCAGTAGCCCTGGAGTGTCGGGGAGGCAAAAGCCCCTACTGGACCCCTGGGGTGTTCCTGCCTCCACGGAGGACGGGGGACAGTACCAGCCAACTCAGGGAGGGGGCCAGGAAAGGCCTTGTGGAGCCGAGCATTCAAAGGTGCTGAGGCTGCTGGGGTGGGGTCAACAGGAGGCAGCGAGGGTGGCCCCATGGCCGGTCGAGAGCAGGGATGTCATCTAGAACATGGAAGGCCCCAGAGAAGGTTTGACCAGAGAGGGACAGATACTCTTCAGATACCCCAGGACTGGCCAATGTGGAGAACGTTCTGGAAGGCAGGGGCTGAGGTGGTGCAGGACCACGAGTCTCAAAACAGCAAAGAGCCCACTGCTCACATGGTAGTTTCTAGAAAGACTGTCAGAACACCAGAGGGGTCTCCAGCCCCAGACTCAGCCCTTGTTCTGGGCCTCCCTCTTCCCCAAGGTCCACTCCATCCCTGGGAGGACAGCCCAGGGACTGCCAGGAGCCACTCAGAGACCTGGGCTCCCTCACAGTATGATTAGGTGCCTGGGCAGGAGCTTCTTGGCAACTCCATCCGCTCCCTCACTGGTTCACCCCTTCGTCTGCTTGTCACGGTTCCCTGGCTCTTCCTGCTCCTAGGGCACCTCCACTCACGTCCGGAGCCCAGCTCCTCCCCACAGGGAGCTTCAAATTCTGTCCTCCCCACTAAGGACAAACCTGGAGTTGTGCCAGTCTCCCACCCCCGTCCGCGCAGCAGCAGAATCCAGCCCCTCTTCTTACGCTGGGATTCTTGCTCCAGCACGGGCCAGCTCGGGAAATGCTCCATTGGCATGTGCTCTGGGCGTGGGCCATGCCCACAGAGCATTCTCTGTGTTGGGGCTGTCCTGGGCACCACAGGGGTTGGGCAGCATCCTCAGCCTCCACCACCCCAGTCATGACAACCTGTCCCTCTGCTGTTCCCTCCTGTTCCTCCTTAAGATAACACTGTGCATCATCCCTCAATTATTGGCCACCAGGGAGAAGTCCAGGCCCCTGATCTCTGGCTCAAAGCCCCGGAGGCAGCCTGGGTTCCAGCCCCTCCTCCCCTCCCTCTGTGGTCAGCAACTCCATATGTCCCCGTCGGCCCCTCAGCTTTTTCCTTCTTCCCTGGGCCTTCACCCTGCTGCCCCCTGCCCATTCTCTCCTCAGAACGCAGCCCAGAGTCCCTTCTCTCCTAGAATGCCTCTCACAGGGGCCTGGGCAGCACCTTGTCACACCTGTGTCTAGCTCCCACCCCCAGACTGAATTCCCTTCTTCCCCAGATCCCCACCACTTACCCCAGTTAGACTCTGGCACAGAGTCTGAGCTCTGCAAAGGTTTGAGTTTGGGTCCTTTTAAGAAAAAAAACTTTGCAGCAAATTACATAAGTTAGGCAGCAAGACGTACCATCCATCTTCAGGACTCCAGGGGATAGCACAGACCAGATGCCAAGTTTTCTAGAGGAATCAGACACCGCGAGCACTGCTACTAAGTGGTCTGTGTCCTCATTCCAAAAAGAACATCAGGAGCAAGGAAAGATGGATTCTCCAGGTGCTCCCGGTGCTGTGCTAGAGGACATTTCGAGGCCACATGTGTGCCCTGACTGTCTGTGTCCAGAATACTGAGGGGCGACATTCACATGGGAATCGGCTCCTCGTCTCAGTTTTCCAAGCCCCCGCCAGGCTTGGGCATCAGTCAGGTCACGGCCCGTGCCTGATCCCTTGCTTGCCTGTTTCAGAGAGAGCTGTGCTTCGACGAGGAGCTGGTGCTGCAGCAGCTGCGCTACACGGGCATGCTGGAGACCGTGCGCATCCGGAGGTCGGGCTACAGCGCCAAGTACACCTTTCAGGTGAGCTGCATGCATGCACACCGGGCTACTCGCTGGGGCTGCAGCAGAGGGCCGGACTGGCTTCTGCACCACAGCACTGTTGGCATTTAGACTGGATCATCCTCTGTTGCAGGGAGCTGGGACAACTTTCCTCAGCAGAAATGGCCAAACCTGGTGTTTTGGTTCATTTTCTGTTGCTGTAACTGAATACCTGAGACTGGGTCATTTACAAAGAACAGAAATTTCTTGCAATTGTGGGGATTGGGAAGTACAAGGCTGAGGGGCATATCTGGTGGGGACTTTCTTGCTGGTGGGGGCTCTTTGCAGAATCCTGAGGCAACGCAGGGTGTCACACAGCAAGGGGCCCACAGAGAGCCAAACCAGCTTTCATAACCCATTAACCCATTAATCCATTCGTGACCCAATCACTTCTTAATTAGCCCACCTTTTAATATTGTTACTTCAGGGATCAAGTTTCAACATGAGTTTTACAGGGGACAGTCAAACCACAGCACCTGGAAAGATACAGTGTTACACCAAGCTAGGAAGAGGGAGTTTCACAAGCAGATACATTCAGAGCCCTGTGCTTCACTAAGCAACATCTGTAGTCAATGCTTTTATACCCAACTCTTTTATCCTACCCACCACCCACAAGAGGGTCCATGTTCTTATTTTCCTGGTATAGAAACCTAGGCCCAGGTAGGCAATGACTGCAGAGAGGGCTCCCTGGGCTGTCTAGAAATATGAGGATCATCAGTAACCTTAAGTTGGTGAAGGCTATATCTCTAGATCCTTTGATGTTTGGGGTCAGGTCATTCATTGTGCCTTGGGGGCTGTCCTGTGCATTGTAGGATGTTGGAAAGCATCTCTGGCCTCCACCTGCTGGGTGCCAGTAGCAACTCCAGTCTCCCCAGTTCTGACAACCCAAGATAGCTCCAGATATCCCTGAATGTCCCTGGTCGTTAGCATGGCCCAGTATGGACCCCCCACCTCAAGCTGCAAGCTGGCACCCATGTAGCTCTGAGCCCAAAGCTAGAGGGGACAGCACCTGCTCCCCATTCAGGCTTTACCCGGGTGGCCTCGGGGGTTAAGCTGTGGCATACCTCACTTTTCTCATCTGCAGAATGGAAATAGTATCTTTCTGGTCCTGTGCAGATAGGAGAGGCAAAATTATAGAAGCGGGAAAATGCTGATGTATTTTACTAATCATTGGCTCTTAAAATATTTAAAGTTGCTGTTTACTTATAAGGCATATACCTCCAGCTATGGCCCAGCCCTTTAACGAGCCATAGAGGAGGCGGCCCTGCCACCTCCCAACCACCCTGGCTGACTAAAAGACCCAGCACTCTATCCAGGTAGTCTTTCTGAAGCTTGAGACCATCTCAGAACATCCACAATTTTAAATTTTAGATTTGTGAATACCATTCCCATCAAAACAAGTTATAGCTTCAGAAACTAGTCTTGACCAGGGAATCGCTGGAGCCCTGTCTCTGTGTCGCTAGAGGAAATGCTCACATGGATTCTCCTTTCTTGGCCAAAATCACCTAGGATTTCACAGAGCAGTTCCAGGTGCTGTTGCCCAAGAACACCCAGCCTTGCAGGGAGGTCATCTCCGCACTGCTGGAGAAGATGAACGTAGACAGAAGGAGCTACCAGATCGGCAAGACCAAGGTCAGCGTTCCTACCCCCTGGGGCGGCTGCAAACCCAATCCCCACCCCCCCACGTCCCCAGATGCCCTGGGCCACGCTCTGAAAAACAGGGGCTCTGCTGAGGAAGTGTGTTTTTCGGGGCCCAGCACTTTATTTCTTCCCAGCAGGCAGAGCAGAGTGACTGGGGGGGCTGCCTTGTCGAGCCTCCTCCAGCTGCTCTTCAGCGGGGCTCAGGGAGTCGCTCAGTCTAACCTGTTTACTGTTTTCTCGTGGGCAGGACAGGGCAATTGTGCTGACCATCAGGGGGCTTTGGGGCCAGTCAGTGAGCTTTGTAGTGTCTGGGAGAAGGTTTCCTGCAGTTGTCTTCCCTTTCCAAAATTGCCTCCACCCTGTGGGTGTTGTGTGGGTTGCTTCTCGTTTTCCAGGCACCACTTGGCTGCTCTTGTTTAACAAGTCAAGGTCAGCTCCCCGGGAAGGCCCCTCCTGGTGTAAAAGGTCCCTTTACGGTTCCTCAACAATGTTAATCATAGGGTTACCATATAACTCAGCAGTCCCACTCCTGGGTATATTCCCAAAAGAATTGAAAAACAGGTGTTCAGTCAAAAACGTGTGTACCCGCATTCACAGCAGCACTCTTCATAGTGGCCAAAAGGTGGAAACAACCCCAGTGTCCCTCAGTCAGTGAGTGGATTAACAAAATGTGGTGCATCCACACAGTGGAATAGTATACAGCCATGAAAAGTAAGAAAGCACCTGTGCTGCAGTGTGGATGAACCTTGAGAACATGCTCAGTGAGAGAAGCCAGACCTCAAAAGCCACATTGTGTGACGCCATTGATACGAAAGTTCCGGACAGGCACATCCATAGAGACAGACAGCAGATTAGTGGTCACCAGGGCAGGGGGAGGGGAATGGGGAGTGACCACTGAGGGGGACGGGGATCTCTTTTTGTGGGGGATGAAAACATTCTGGCACTGGATAGAGGTGATAGTAGAGCATTATGAATGTGCTTACACTAAAAACAAAAAAAGCCCCAGTCAGTCAGCACACCAGCCCAAACCTCACTCCCAGCATGGGCTATGCAGATCTCCCAGGCACCGGCAGCTTGTGGGAATCGGGTGGTGCATCGTGCTGACCCAGCCCAACCCCACACCTACCAGGTCTTCCTGAAGGAGACAGAGCGGCAGGCCCTTCAGGAGACACTGCATCGGGAGGTCGTGCGCAAGATCCTGCTCCTGCAGAGCTGGTTCCGGATGGTGCTGGAACGGCGGCAGTTCCTACAGATGAAGCGGGCAGCTGTCACCATCCAGGCCTGCTGGCGGTCCTATCGGGTCCGGCGGGTGCTGGAGAGGACGCAGGCAGCCGTGTACCTCCAGGCGGCCTGGAGGGGCTACCGGCAGCGGACTGCCTACCAGCGCCAGAGACAGGGCATCATCCGCCTGCAGAGCCTCTGCCGCGGGCATCTGCAGCGCAAGAGGTGAGCACAGCAGGGCCTGCTCCTCAGAACGTTCTGGAAGCCCAGGAGGGTCACTCATCAAAGAGCTACCTGTCTGGCCGGTGGAGCTCTGGGGATGTCATTCTGCACACAGGGAGGGGCTAGCAGAAAACCAGCTGTCTGGACACACGGGCTCCAGAGAGATACTCCAGAGCTGGCAGGGGACACTTAAGGAGGAAGCCCCAGTTTTACCATTGGCTGGACTTGGTCTCCACCAGGGACTTCCTGCACCTGCCCACCCTAGGCCAGTCGATGTAACACTTGGGTTGAAGGAGGGGCTGACCAGACCACCCCGAAGTGGTCCCCTTCCCCCACCATAGACCCAGCCCTGTGCCAGGAGTCAGGGTCCCAGCACCCAGGACAGAAGTCCCTTTCAGGCACTGTCCACACATGCAAAAGCCTCCTAGAGAATGAGCCCCAGAGAGACCTCCCAGTGGATCCCAGAGGAATTCAGGGATTTCATATGGAACCCACCCACAGCAGACCCAGCAAGGGTCCTCTCCCTGAATGAGCAAGCCAGGCATACCTAGGGCAGGGGTGGCCCTGACGACAAGGGGGCACCTCCTGTATCCTCCAGGAAAGGCAGAACCTCTGGTTAAGGAGGTTCTGCCTTTCTGGAAGTATCTCTAAGGGCTGCTAGGCAGAGGCAGAACCTGGCCTACAGCTCACAGGCAGTATGGTAGGGGGTCACCCCAGAACCCAGCTGGGTCGATTCTGGAGGCAGAGAAGACATCCATTTGTGAACTAGCCCCCTCTACTCTTTCCTCACACCAGCTTCAGCAAGATGGTCGCAGAGAAGCAGCAGGCAGGAGAGAAGGAGAGGGAAGCCCAGCAGGCCGCCAGGGTGGGGACCACAGAGGGCCGGTGGGGCCAGGTGGCCAGCAGGGAGCAGGAGGCCGAGCAGCGCCCGGAGACGTCGGACAGTGAGCACCTGGTGTTGGAGCCTGAAGCGTGGCCGAGTGATGAGTCCCCGGTGGGGATCTCCCTACCTGAGAAGGAGGCACTGACCCCAGAGAAGGAGGTGGTGAGCCCAGAGAAGGTGCCCCCATCCCAGAAAAACTTGACAGCCGAAAGTCACGAGAAAGTCCCCAGCAGCCGGGAGAAACGCGAGTCCCGTCGACAGAGAGGGCTGGAGCACGTGAAATTCCAGAACAAACATAGCCAGTCCTGTAAGGAAGAGAGTGCCCTCAAAGAACCTTCTAGAAGGGCTGTCCCAGAACAAGGGAAGAGCCTCCCAGAAGACAAAAAGGAGAGCAGAGATGAAACCCCTACAGATGCAGGGACAGAGGCCCAGGAGGCTTCTAAAAGGCAGTCCACAGAGCAACCGCAGGCCATAGCGGCCAGCCAGATCTCCGGAGAAACAGAGCAGGTGCCCCAAGGTGGGAGCCCTAGGCCAGGCCATGTGGAACGGCCCACAAGCCTGGCCCTGGACAGCAGGGTTGGCCCACCAGCCCCCGGCAGCACCCCTGAGACCCCCAAGGACAGGACCAAGCTGAGTGGCACTCCAAGGGGTCAAGACGGGCCCGAGAGCCCCGGAGGCCCCACGCAGATCCAGCGGCACCGCGACCAGGATGCTGAGCGGCTGGCCACTGCTGTGGAGCTGTGGCGGGGCAAGAAGCTGATGGCAGCCACCAGCCCCAGTACCATGCTGAGCCAGTCGCTGGACCTCAGTGACAGGCACCGGGCAGTGGGGACCACCCTCATGTCCACAGAGTAAGCCCCCACTCTCCTCTGTGCAAGCACCATGGTTGCCAGGCCAGGGCCGGCAAGGCCACGCATCCCCAAAACACATGAGCAGTCACGCCCAGCAGGCATGTGGGAGCCCCAAGGAAGGAGGGCAAAGGGGCAGGCAGAAGGCTCAGCAGAGATGAGGCACCTGCCCAGGGATGCCCTGAGAGTCCCCCAACACAAGCTGTGCTAACACAGAAAGCCTTATGGAGGCAACCCCTCGGGTCAAGGGCTCTGCTGCCCAATGAACCTGGGCCTCAGTTCCCTCATCAATGAAGGGGGCTCATCATACTTCCGCAGGGTTGAAGGAGTAAGGGCTCACTCTGCCTGACTCTTCATACACTAAATGTCGGGGACTGCAAATCTGCAGCCCCATCTTCTCTAGGGCCTGCGGGGCTGAAGGAAAGGAGAGTCGGAGGAGAGACAGGCATTCATTCCGGTAGAGCAGGGCTTCTCAGCCTCCCACTGCTGACGTTTAGGGCTGGATTGTTCTCTTTGGTGGGGGCTATCCTGGATATCCTAGGGTGCTGAGCAGCACCCCAGCCTCCACCCACCAGATGCCAGTAGCATGATACATAATGAAGGATGGATGGGTGGATGGATGGATGGATTGATGGGTAGGTGGATTATGAGTGGGTGGATGGACAGACGGACGAGTGATGGTTGGATGGAAGGATGGATGTGGATGGGTGGAGGATAGGTAGAAGATAGATAGAGATGGTGGATATAGATGGGAGATAGATACAGACAGACAGGGTCTCTCTCATGCCGAAGCAGGGTTTTTTGTTGTTGTTTTTTAAAGATGACCGGTAAGGGGATCTTAACCCTTGACTTGGTGTTGTCAGCACCATGCTCACCCAATGAACTAACCGGCCATCCCTATATGGGATCCGAATCCACGGCCTTGGTGTTATCAGCACCGCACTCTCCTGAGTGAAACACGGGCTAGCCCTGAAGCAGCGTTTTTCACCCTCTGCACATCAAGATCTGGGCGGGAACTAACCGGCCATCCCTATATATAGATACAGACAGACAGGGTCTCTCTCATGCCGAAGCAGGGTTTTTTGTTGTTGTTTTTTAAAGATGACCGGTAAGGGGATCTTAACCCTTGACTTGGTGTTGTCAGCACCATGCTCACCCAATGAACTAACCGGCCATCCCTATATGGGATCCGAATCCACGGCCTTGGTGTTATCAGCACCGCACTCTCCTGAGTGAAACACGGGCTAGCCCTGAAGCAGCGTTTTTCACCCTCTGCACATCAAGATCTGGGCGGGATCGTTGTCTGGGGTGGGGCTGTCCTGGCACTATAGAGTGTTGAGCAGCATCCCTAGGCTCCACCTACCAGGAGCCAGTAGCACCCATTCCCTCCTTTCCCTCAGTGGTGGCAGCCAAAAATGTCTCCAGACATTGCCAAGAGTCCCCTGGGGGCCAGATTCGGCCCAAGTGAGAACTTCTAGATTATGCCAATAGCATATTGCTCCCTTGCTGTGGTCAGTAACAACTGCACTTCTGTGATCTCACAGGGAGAGGCGCATCTCCTTATCCACCAGCGATGTCTCCAAGCTCCTCCCATTCCCGGCCAAGGCTCAGGTAACTTATGCTGCAGGCTGCGGCTCTCGCCCCTCAGGGTCATAGTTCACTCCCTCTATGGCTGCCCTGGCCCTGCCCAAGGAGAAAGGTGATGTTGGTGGAGAGAGGGCACAGTGACTGCAGGGATCCAGTGTCCCCCAGCATGGGCCACCTGCCTTTGCTCACTCGTCTCCCCCCCAACCCCCATTGTCTTGCAGCCTTCAACAGAAGCCACAGATGGGGAACCAAGCACCAAGAAGCCAGCCGTCCAGAAGAAGAAATCAGGCGATGCAGCCTCTGGCACAGATGCAGGGCTGTCCCCAGGCTCCCAGGCTGACTCTAAGTAAGTTCAGGGGTTGGAGGGCTCCAGGGTCCTTGCCAAGGCCTCGTAGCAGTTCATTGTCCTCAACCTATCACGTTTACGAACCACAGTCGGGCAGGTATTTAATCAGTGGAAATTCCATGAGGAGAGGTTCCTGCATGCAGAGCTTCCCCAGGGCCCTCGCCCTGGACTTGCCCGCAAAGCCCAGGTTCATGACCTCCTCTAGCACCAGCATGGCCGCCTCGGGGTGCAGTGATTCCTACGGAAGCCTCAAGCCAGTCTGGGTCACCTCCTCCTCTGGGTCCACAGACAGTTTCCATTTGGCTTTTCATGGAATCAAAACCGTCTCCTGTCTCCCCCTCCCCCACCTCTGGGAACCCCTCCTGGGTCCTCAGATAGGAAGAACTGGGCCAAGACTCTGTTCCCAGAAAGCCCCTGTGAAAACGCTCCAGGTGGCTCTTTCTCAGGGAAGGGAGAGCAGGCCATGTGACAGGTGAGCTTTGATCCAGATGCAGGGGAAGGAAGGTGCAGGGCGGACTCTGCTGGGTGTGGGGACAGAGCCCCCCCACTGCAGGGAGAACCTACTGATGGCACAAAGTACCACAACCTGGGTGGCTTAAAACACAGAAACTTATGCTCTCATGGTTCTAGAGCCCACAAATCTGAAATCAATGTGTCATCAGGGTTGTTGTCCCTCCAGAGCTCTAGGGGAGGATCCTTCTTGCCTCGTCCAGCTTCTGGGGGCTCCAGGTGATCCTTGGCTTTTGGCCGCATCACTGCAGTCCCTGCCTCTGTCTTCCCTTGACTGTCCCCTCTCCCATGTGTCTTCTCTTCTGTCGCTTATAAGGACACATTGTATTTAAGGCCAACCTGGTTAATCCAGCATGATCTTATCCCGAGATTCTTCATTTAATTACATCTGCAAAGACCCTTTCTTCCAAGTAAGGACATGCTTACAGATCCTGAGGGTTACACATGAGCCCAGCAGCCACGGTCCACGGTTTGGCAAATACCAAATTCTTCCTGACTTTTCTAACCCTGTGCCAATAAAAATATATGAGGGGGACAGGAGTGTTATTAATTTTTAAATATGAAAACGGAATCAAACTGTGCCTTCGGTTCAGCATCTTGCTTTTTTCCCATTACTCCCCTGTCAGTTCATACAAATAGACTTTAGCATTAGTAGCATCAATAATGAAGAAAAGGGCTCTCCTTATAATAAGACCCGTTTTTTTTTTATTTTTATTTTTTAATTTTTTTTCCTTTTTGTCTTTTTTTCGTGACCGGCAACGGATCGCAACCCTCAGTGTCGCGCCCGTACCGGACCGGGACCGGCAACGGGATCGCAACCCTCGGTGTTGCTCCCGCACCTCGCTCAGCCAGTGAGCGGCCGGTCTGTATGTGGGATCCGAACCCTCGGCGGGAGCGCCACCACACTTCCCAAGCGGCGCACTATAGCAGTGCGCCACCGGGCCGGCCCTAAGACCAGTTTTTAGTCAGGCAATTACAGAGTGTTTGCTATGTGCCCAGTCAGAGGGAGGCTGGGCTTCGTGTCCATTTTCATTTTCTGAAGCTTAAATGAAACCACTTACTTTCTCCTGCAGATCCACATTTAAGAGACTTTTCCTGCATAAAACCAAGGATAAAAAATACAGCCTGGAGGGCGTGGAGGAGATGGAGAACACGGTGTCTGGGCACGCTGTGCTAGAAGCCACCACCACGAAGAAGGGTCTAGAAGGTTGGTTGCCTGCAGCCTCAGGGACAGACGGCAGAGCCCCCAGGGCCCCCAGGGATGTTGATCAGGCCTGAATAGGGCCTTGAGTCGGCCCAAGAGCCCTGGGCACAGAGCTTCAGGGGGTTTCTGACTGTGCCCGGCAAGGGGTCCTACGCGAAATCCACCCTCACCAGCTGTTTCCTCCCCACAGCCCCTTCTGGCCACCAGCAGCGCCACGCAGCAGGCGAGAAGCACACCAAGGAGCCAGGAGGCAAAGGGAAAAGGAACCGAAACCTCAAGATTGGCAAAATCACGGTGTCGGAGAAGTGGCGGGAATCGGTGTTCCGCAAGATCACCAATGCCAACGAGCTCAAATACCTGGATGAGTTCCTGCTCAACAAGGTGGGCCCAGCAGCCGGCCGGAACGCCAGGTGGAGGTGGCGGGTGCGGGACACACAGCAGGAGTCAGATCTGGGCCTCCTCGGGGAACTGCCACCCCTGGACAGAGTTTTCTGAACTGCCCACCACAGTCCTTAGCAGGTCAGAAATAGAAAGTCCAGGTCCACAGTCCTGATACACAGAAGGTTCCAGAAACCTAGGTCCGACATCACCTCGTTTACTGCAAAACCTGGCCTGGGCCCACGTGGAACTATTGTAGTCTGCGTTTTTCTCACTCAGCACAGATATTTATATTTCACTGCAAGATCTTAGTGAATGTTACTATGGGGTGCACAGGACACGTGGAAAGCTGCGTTGTATCTGAAGCAGTCAGAATCCTGAGACACACCTGTCCCCGAGAGCTCTGGGTGATGAGCCACAGCATGTGTCAGAACACCTTCCACATGGCGAGGTCAACGTTGTCTCGTGCATGTGTTCAGGTTGGATGCCAAGCACAAGTTTTCTTCCTATGGCCCGTGCCCAGGAAGTTCAAAATCTGCTATTAGAAGACACTTCACGTGTTGTCCCACGGCACCCCACAGGGGTGACTGTCCCACTTGTATACATGAGGAAACGGAAGCACCAGGCTTCAGATTAACCCCCCAGGAAACCCCTTGGTCCCACAGTCAGGCCTTGTCTGACTGCACAGCTGCTGCCTGAACTCCTACTGTATTTAGATTACACTTTTACAAAATTCATGCAGTCTCACGGCAGACATTGATTAAGCACTAACTGTACAGCGGAGGTAGAGGTGAATGAGCCATGGCTTGCACTTGGAGTGTTCATGCCCCAGCTAGGGGTGATCCCACAGCAAACGGAGTGGTGGCCTGACAGGGACACTGAAGGGTCAAGAGACCCTGCCAAAGGCAAAACCATTTTGAAATAACCAAGCTTTTATTTTACTTTTTTTTTAAAGATGACCAGTAAGGGAATCTTAACCCTTGACTTGGTGTTGTCAGCACCACGCTCTCCCAAGTGAACTAACCAGCCATCCCTGTATAGGGATCCAAACCCATGGCCTTGGTGTTATCAGCACCACACTCTCTGAAGTGAGCCATGGGCCGGCCCTAATTAACCAAGCTTTTTGAGGCAACCTGATCCTGGGGTGTGGCCGGACATTGAGCACCTATGTGGGGCAGCAGGAAGGGTCTGGGCTAAATCTGCAGTTCTCAGCAGGGGCATTTCTGTCCTCCAGGGACATTGGCAATGTCTAGAGACATCTTGGGGTGTCACGACTGAGGGCAGGGGTGCCACTGGCATTGAGTGGGTGGAGGCCAGGAATGCTGTTAGCACCTCACAGTGCACAGGATGGTCTCCACTACAGAGGGTGATCCAGTCCCACATGTCAGTAGTTTTAACTGCATTGAAGGGGTTGGAGACCAGGGTTAGATGGAGGGGCAAATTTTACCCTGTGAGCCCAGGGGAGGACTTGGGAGAGGGCAGAGGTGATGGCTTAGAGCCTCCTCAGGCACACAGGTCCCCAGGACTGAGGCCACATGGGGTCAACTCCTCTCTCTTTCCAGATAAATGATCTGCGCTCCCAGAAGACTCCCATCGAGAGCTTATTTATTGAAGCCACCGAGAAGTTCAGGAGCAACATCAAAACCATGTACTCCGTCCCCGTACGTGGTGGTGGCGGCCCCAAGCCCTTGGCGCTTCCTGTTCCCTCTCCCAGACTGTCCCCGTGTATCTGCTGGGGCTCCCCCCCCCAGTTGCATGGGGTGATGTCTGCAATTCCTGCAGAACGGGAAGATCCACGTCGGATACAAGGACCTGATGGAGAACTACCAGATCGTCGTCAGCAACCTGGCCACTGAGCGCGGCGAGAAGGACACCAACCTGGTCCTCAACCTATTCCAGTCGCTGCTGGATGAGTTCACCCGTGGCTACACCAAGAATGACTTTGAACCCACAAAGGTAGGTGGCTGTTCCTTCAAGCCACGCCTGCCTATGCCGGCCACGCCCACCTCCGCCACACCATGCCCACCTCCCCCCCCCCAGACCGTGGTGGGGGTGGACTCCACAGGACTCCACTTCTGGGTCAGGGTATCCAACTAGGGCAGATGGAGGGCATTTGGGTGGAGGGTGCCGCTCCAGGTGAGGGAGAGGTCACGGGGCGCTGACACCTCTGTGGCGGTGGACCTGGGAGGGTTCCCAGGGGACCCAGCAGACCAGGCATCCCCACATACACCTCCTCCTTGTGTCCCTGGCAGCAGAGCAAAGCTCAGAAGAAGAAGCGGAAGCAGGAGCGTGCTGTGAGTAGGCGCCTACGTGTTTGTGGTTGTGTGCACCTGTGTGCACGTGTGTCAGGGTATGCTACATGTGTGCATCTGCATGTGTGTGTATGTGTCCCCTCAGCACATAAGGAGCCCTGGGCATGAAAGGGCGACGCCCCCTGAAATGCCCTTGTCCATGCTGAATACCCCACCCCCATTGGGGCTGGAGCCCCCTCAGTGCCCTCTGCCACCCCTGCAGGTCCAGGAACACAACGGGCATGTGTTTGCCAGCTACCAGGTGAGCATCCCACAGTCTTGCGAGCAGTGCCTCTCCTACATCTGGCTCATGGACAAGGCTCTGCTGTGCAGTGGTGAGTGCACCCACACACAACCACACCCCAGCCCCTACCTCTCACTGCTCAGCCCAGCCTCAGGGCAAATCTTCCTGGAATGCTGCCCTAGCCACATCTCACCTGCTCAAATGCTCCACCCTCCCACCCCCCACAACCCCCAGCAGAGCCCAATTCTTAGCTGGCCCTGAGGCCCTCCACTGGCTGGTCCCCACCCACCTCTGCACCTGCCCTCTTTACATACACCTGGGCAGGTCATGCTGTGTCCCACCTCTGGGCCTTTGTACATGCTGCTCCCACTGCCTGAATGTTATTTCCTCTTTGGATCCCTCCCCTGTGTGCCAGGTGCAGCCAACAGGTCCCCACAGGAATCCTGAGAGACAGGTGTGGCCAGTCGGTCCCCATGGGACCCTGAGATATGTGTGGACCATAATGACCAAGCTGGCCCATGGTCATGTAGCTGGGAGTGGCCAAGCGAGTCAGCCACAGAGGCCCAGCAGGATCAGGTGGCCTTTAATGCTCGTACTTTTCTGCCAGAACCAGCCACGCCTGGGTCTTTTTGGCCCTGGGTTTCCACTTGCCCTGTGGTCCCTGTGTGAAGAGCAGCCCACCACCCCACGTCCATTTAAATACCCAGACAGTTGTCACTGTCCCAGGAAAACTTAACCTTAGCCCAACCCCTACCCAATTCTGTCCTTGCTTGGAGGGTGAAGGGTGTCTCCCTCTTTTTAGCATAGCTGATTTGCTCTCTCCAAGCTGTCAGCTGGGGAGTCCAGGGTTCAGAGTGGGTGGAAGAGGGAAAAGCTGCATCTTTCATGTCCCTGTAATGCACCAGTTGCCCGGGGCCACCTCCTGGCTCAAGTCTCAGTTCCCTCCAAACCCATCCTCTCTGCCCCACTGGACATGCTGGGTCTGAGGCCACCACTGGTCACCATGAAGCATGAAAACCTGCCTACATGGCTTCCTCTCGTGGGAGTTGGGGCAGGGATTCATGTGATGCGAGTTTAGAAGGCAGTCATTGGGCCCCTGGTCGGGGGTGAGCAGCCCCGGGAACATGGGGTCCCTGATGCACCTTTTGTGACCTCTCACACCTCCTAGTGTGCAAGATGACCTGCCACAAGAAGTGTGTGCACAAGATTCAGAACTACTGCACCTACAAGTGCGGGAGGAAGGTGAGTGGTGCGAGGCCTGGAACTTTCTCAAACAATACACTGCCCAGGGTGCCAGCTGCCTGGGGGAGGCCATGCTTGGTTTGAGGACTAAGTAAGGACATTAGGCAGGTGCAGGGAGCTGACAGAAGGGGCCACGACCCCTTATTCTGCAGCAGAACACACCCTCATCCCCTTGTTCTGTGTCTGAGGCCGCCAAGGCAAGGGTTGGGCATGTGTGTGCCTCTCAGACCCCGACCCTGCTCATCTCTCCTTCCGGGAGAGCCTCAGGCCAGGCAGAGGGAAGCCTCCTGATTCTGTGTGTGAGAAGGTGGGGATCCCAAGTGCTGGGGTACAGTAGGAATCGGGACCCACTTCTTGGAGGGGGCTGTGGGTGGCTGGAGAATAGGCCTCT
Source organism: Galeopterus variegatus (assembly GCF_000696425.1). NCBI lineage: Eukaryota > Metazoa > Chordata > Mammalia > Dermoptera > Cynocephalidae > Galeopterus > Galeopterus variegatus. The sequence continues at coordinate 174,547 of NW_007728237.1, forward strand.
CCCCAGGAAGGACCCCCATTCCCATGGGTGCTCCATGTAGGGAGCCCTGCCCAGTGGCCATCAGGCTGACCTCAGCAGCCCAGAAGCCCCAGAAGCCGTACCAAGGGACTGAGGGGAAGGGAGGGATGGAGCCCACAGAGGTGGTCCTCGTGGAGGAGGCAGGAGGAGGGAGGAGTCCGAGGTGCAGCGGGGAGGACAGCTCTGCCCAGGCCTGACTCTCCACCCCCACCCTGCAGAGTGAGGCAGGCGCTGAGCCAGGCCACTTTGGCGTGTGCGTGGATAGCCTGACCAGCGACAAGGCCTCGGTGCCCATCGTGCTGGAGAAGCTTCTGGAACACGTAGAGATGCACGGCCTATACACTGAGGGCCTCTATCGGAAGTCGGGAGCCGCCAACCGCACGAGGGAGCTCCGGCAGGCGCTGCAGACAGGTGGGCACTGCGGGTGGGTGGATGATGTGGGCAGTGGGTACCCTGTGAGATGCATACCAGCCCTGCCCTGCCCTCCCCGCAGACCCCTCGGCGGTCAAGCTGGAGAACTTCCCCATCCACGCCATCACCGGCGTGCTGAAACAGTGGCTGCGGGAGCTGCCTGAGCCCCTCATGACCTTTGCCCAGTACGGTGACTTCCTCCGTGCCGTCGGTGAGCGCCACAGCAGTGTGGGCAGCAACGGGCAATGCCAGCCTTGGGTGGCCATGGTCAGGAGACAGCCTTGAGCTGTGTCCAGCCAGGGGAGGTGGCACCACCTGCTCACAGCTGAGAAACCAAAGCAGTCAATCAAGCCATGGGTCCCCAATTTGGGGTGGGGCTGGGACCTCTCTGTGGCCTTTCATTCTTGCCACACACCAATGCTGAGTGCCACATGGAGGGTGGCTGGGGCATATCGGGTGATAGTCTTCTTGGGGGCCCTCGGGGAGCTGACACCCTTGGCCTCCCTAGAGCTGCCGGAGAAGCAGGAGCAGCTGGCCGCCATCTACGCCGCCCTGGAGCACCTGCCCGAGGCCAACCACAACTCCCTGGAGCGGCTCATCTTCCATCTGGTCAAGCAAGTGCCTCCCGATGTGCCCGCCCACCCTCTGGGGTCCCCATCAGGAACCCCCAAGGCAGCATTTCCCTGTGGGACCTGGGCTGACATTCTCTGATGGTTTTGAACCAGGACACAGCCGGTGATGGGGGTTCGGGTAGGGGGCCCAGCCTGGCCGGGTCCTTGTGGCAGCTCTCCATGCTACGGAGTGTCTCCCACCTCTGGGCCGCAGCGCTCCTTTCCCAGCAGCCACCCCAAGGCCCTAAACTCCAGCCTTGGGGCTCCCTGAGACCTCCCTCCCTTGGCTGTGGCCATTCCCTAACTGCTGGTGGCCGTGCAGGGTGGCCCTGCTTGAAGATGTGAACCGCATGTCACCCGGCGCACTGGCCATCATCTTTGCACCCTGCCTCCTGCGCTGCCCTGACAGCTCAGACCCGCTGGCCAGCATGAAGGATGTCCTCAAGATCACCACGTGAGTGTCACCGGGGCTGGCCCCACCCAGGGATGTGTGTCCGGGGCAGCCCAGCCAGGGTCCCACAATGAAACAGGTCTCGATCTGGTCGAGAATGTACGCCGGCTCCTTCCCAGCTGTATGTAACTGTGTGTCAGGCTGGCTGGTTAGCTCAGTGTGTTAGAGCAATGCTGATAACTCCAAGGTCCAGGGTTTGGATCTGCATCCCAGCTAGCCACCAAAACAAAGTCTGGAAGACAGTACGCAGCTGGCAATGGCCCTGGAAGTTGGCGGGACTGGGGTAATAAGTAAGCCTCGTTTGGTGTCTTTACCCTCCATTTGTTCCGAACGTGCCCTGATGAGCACACTATTTTTGTTCTAAAATGGGAGTTTTAACAAAGGCTGGATGCAGGATGGGTGGCCAGTCGGGGCTCCTCTCCCTGTGAGCAGCTGCCCCCTGCAGGTGGCACCACAGGTGGCAGGGCTCACGCACCTCCAGACCTAGGCAAAGACACGACCTTGCGTCTCTCCTCAAGCAGGGAGGGTATTACTTCTGAGTTTTTTTGAGACTGAGAAAACAGAAAAGGAGGAATCCCTCATCCTTCATTGCAGGGGGAGAGGCAGACATTAAAACCCAAGTTTTCCACTCCCTGGTAAACAAACGATCTTCTAGAGGTTTCTTTTTCCCCTGGAGTGTTCTCTGAAAGTTCTTCACAAGAAAGAACTCAGAAGATGGTCAGACATCAATAATTAGAGGCCTTTTTTAGGCTAGAGTTGTGAAAATAAGAGCCTATCACCCTAGGTGGCTTCCCAAGGCAAACATGAAGAGGGTCTAAGAGGACCGCCTGACAGTGGGTCTCCCAGGCCATGCTCATCGCTATTAAGAGTGACAGGCAGTAAGGAGCAGGAGGCCCTGACACCACCCAGCTGGTGTGGTGACAGATCTGCATCCAGTCTCTTCTGGCAGACTTTTTGGGTTTTTCCTTACGTGGTCAGGGTCATGGGACACCTCAGTCAGGACCACCTCTCAGCCCAGTCTGACTTCCTATCTCCCCTCCACCTCCTCCTGGAACTGACCACTCTGGGCTGGCCATGGGTCAGAGCACATGTTCTGGAGCACTCGGGGCTGGCTGCCTGCTGGCCCTTGGACAAACTACCCAGCCTCCCTGCAGCTCGGACTTCTCTGGGAGGCAGAATAACCCCCACCCGCTGGTGACAGGCTTCAGTCCACTGTGACCCACCACGATGTACTTCCTCCTCAAACGAGGAGGCTTACAGAGGTAGGGGACTCAGGCTCGGAAGTAAGCTGCCAGAGGTCACACAGCACGGGAGCCAGGGACCACAGCTGAGTCCAAGGCTCTGCCTGGTCTCTGGGGCTCTCCGCTCCAGCTGCCGCCTGCCCTGGTCTCCAGCCAGCACCTCCCTCCCAGGAAGTAACCGAATCGCCCCTCCCGTGGGCCTTCTCCACAGGTGCGTGGAGATGCTGATCAAGGAGCAGATGAGGAAGTACAGAGTCAAGATGGAAGAGATCAATCAGCTAGAGGCCGCAGAGAGCATCGCCTTCCGCAGGCTGTCACTCCTGCGACAAAATGCTGTGAGCTTCCAGGGCAGCGGGGGCGTGGTCTTGTAGATGGGCGGGGTCTCGTGTGAGAGGAGCCTTGGGGCCTGGGGTGGGAGGGGCCTGCAGGTGGGTGGGACATCCAGTGGCAGGAGTTGGGTGTGGTCTCGTGGGGAGTGGGGCTGGTCTCCCTTCCCCTGGGCTCATGCCCACTCCCAGCACGCCATAGCGACAGGCAGACTGGCCTGGGACCTTGCATCCTCACAGGTAAAAGCAGATTTCCTGCCTTGATCAAAAGACCAAGGTCCACACTCAACTTTGGACCCATCACTCACTTGGTGGTGGTTCAAGTCATCGATTCAGCTTCCACCCTTGCTGACTTGGGCCCCACCCACAGGGAAATGTTCCCATAGCAAAGCGGGTAGGGGGTGTGAGTGGAGAGTGAGTGGGTCCTGGGCTCCTGTGGGAACCAGGAAACCCCTGTTCTCGTGCTGGCTGTCAGATGTGCCCCCAACTCAACACCTGCGTCAAGACCTATGTGTTCACCCTGTGTTCATCTCTCCCCCAGCCCTGGCCTCTCAAACTGGGGTTTTCATCTCCCTATGAGGGGGTCCTGGTATGTACATGTTCGGTGGGCCCACAGTGCATGTCCCCTGGTGCAGTGCATGCTGGGGTTCCCGTAGGATAGACTGAGCATGTCCTAACCTTTTGGAAGTGCATGCTGGGGGAGGTCCCTTGCCTGCTCACCGTCTGTGCTGAGGACGACCCATCAGCCAAGTGCCAGCCACTCTGTCCCTGCAGCATTCCTGGAGAAGTCTCACTAAAAACCCAGCACGTGCACAGAACTAACCTCCCCAGGAGCTGCTCATAACTCCCCAACCTTACACCAGCCACCAGCACTAACCTGCACCCACCTGCAGGCACCAGTCAGACCTGCAGCTTTTGTGTTCCAGAACAAGAGCCCCAAAGCCCGGGGGAGCCAGGATGGCAGCCTGGAGGAACTGGAGGTACTGCCGGAGGAGGAGGCAGCCGGCGGCGATGAGGACCGAGAGAAGGAGATCCTCATTGAGCGGATCCAATCTATCAAGGAGGAGAAGCAAGTGTCCCTTTGTCCCCTTTTCTCCCTGGGTTCCACTGTCCATCCCCCATCCACTGGCACCTTGGGCAGTAAAGGGCATGGGATTAGGAGGCCACTGAGCAGGTTCAATCCCTGGTGGTCAGCTTGGTCTCACTGGGCTCAGTCCCATCGTCCCTAAGACAGGCAGACAATATTCACCTCGTGGGACACTGCTGTCCTGAAACTTGACCATGAATGCTATAGCAGGCTCTGTTTAAACCCCATGCTTTCCCCCAGGGGACCACAGTGGCCCACAGGGAAAGGGGGGTGACAGAGAGGTGATGCCCAACTTGGTCTTGAAGTCAGTCTTAGCAAGGATGACTGACGAATTTATCATCCAGTGAAGGTGTGAGTGTGAAAGGTGGTGCTGTTAAAAATGAATGCAGGAAGCCTGGCCGGTTAGCTCTGCTGGTCAGTGGTGTTGTAACACCAAGGTCAAGGGTTTGGGTTCCTGTACCAGCCAGCCATCAAAAAAATTAATGCCACAAGAAGTGGTGTGTCTCTTAGTCTCAGGACCAGGGGAGGGTGTTCCAGGCAGAGGGAACAGCATGTGCAAAGGCCCTCGGGTGGGAGCACATCACTAGCTCCATGTAGGCCCAGATGCCCAGGCTTCCCGAAGCAGTTTGACACCCTCTGATGAGCTTCAGAGGGCCAGGGGTGTTTCAGGCCAGGTGTGCTTGGGGAGGGGGTAGGTTGGGGACAGGAAGTCACTTTTAGCTGCTCTGTTCTGTGCCGGCCTGGCACTTTCCATGGGGTGATCTTTCACCATAGGGGTGGCCTCAGACACCTGATTCTCTCTCCCCCAGGGAGGACATCACCTATCGGCTGCCGGAGCTGGACCCTCGGGGCTCTGACGAGGAGAATGTGGACTCAGAGACTTCGGCCAGCACTGAGAGCCTGCTGGAGGAGCGGGCTGGGCGGGGGGCCTTGGAAGGTCAGTATTAAGGTAGCGTCTGCTTTTCTCCTTCCCGTCCACCCCCGGCAGGCCCTGGGACAAGGGTCCATTTGCTTCCCCAAAGCTGCAGTAACCCTGCCGTCTGTCTCTCAAAAGGGCCCCCCGCACCTGCTCTCCCCTACCCCGGCGCACCCACCCCGAGCCCCCTCCCCAGGGTTGCTGCACCTCCACGACGAAGGCCGTCCTCCTTCATAACGGTCAGAGTGAAGACCCCCCGGCGGACCCCCATCATGCCCACAGCCAACATCAAGCTCCCACCTGGCCTGCCCTCCCACCTGGCTGGCCGGGGACCCAGAGTCCAGGAGGCCGCTGCCCCAGTGAGGCGCCGAGAGCCGCCTGCCCGCCGCCCGGACCAGGTACACTCCGTGTACGTCACACCCGGGGCAGACCTGCCTGTGCGGGGCACTCTGGAGCCCCTAGACGAGGATGACCAGCTGCCTGGGGCCAAGCGGAGGTACTCGGACCCCCCAACATACTGCCTGCCCCCAGCTTCGGGCCAGGCCAACAGCTGAGAGCCCATGGCTGGCACAGTCTACATGTCCAAGGACAGCCTGAGCTGGAGCTGGGCGCCGGAGCTGCAGAGCTGGCATTCAGCTCTCAAAGGATCCACAATGAAAAGCTTCAAGAGTGATGTTGGGTGGGCACCGGCTCCAAGCACAAAGTCAAGGCAGGGAGAGGCTGGCTGGGGCCAGGCCATCCTGCTGCCCAGCCCCAAGTCACTGACACGCCTGCCCGGAGCCAAATCGCAGCAGGCGGCTTTGCGCCCCCCCTCCCCTTTTGTACGTTTTTACAGTAGCTCTCTTTGTACGTGGTTTACATAACTTTAAACTGTAACAGCCTTAACAGAAGACCAAATTGTTTTTTATACGTGTATGTACAAACTTTTACATTAACGCTGTGCGTCTCCCTTGTAATCTGGACATGAGCCGTCAGGGTTGAGGCTGCTCGGCCACCGGGCTTCTGAAGCTCAGACTGCAGTCTACTTGGAGGGCAGTCAGCAGGCTGGGACCCTGCACAAGGGCTTTGGACACGTGGGGCACCTGACCACCCAAGCCTGTCTCCAACGCGTGTCTCCAGCAGGCAGCCACCTGACTGAGGTGCATTGCAGACAGCATTGGAGCCTTCCATGGGGGGTCGAGGCTGTTGGCTAGAGCCAGGACATGAGTCGGGACAGCCTCCACCCCGAGTCAGCACAGACCTTGCAGCGTTCCAGGGAGACCTCAGTGTGGTCATCACTCTTCTGTCCACAGTGCCCTGGACGCTGAGGGCTGGAGGACACCACCCTTGGCACTACCCGCCCTGTGTGACAGAACAGGAGCCAGTGACTCAGGACTGTTCACAGGCGGGGAGGGCAACCTTGAACTTGTATGTACCTATAGGTCAACAGTGACAGCCTGGTGATCTCCAGAGTGGGGTTCTTGTCTCTCAGGCTCAGCCCACTCCCCAGACACTTGGACTCATGGTCGCAGGTCTGGAATGATGGGTGCACCCGCACAACGTGTGAAATAAAAAGTGCCTGAGAAGTGTTTGCATGGAATTCCTGTTCCGACTGGTTTCAGGTTGGAAGAGCAGGGCTGGTGGGTGGGCATTGGCCCTGCAGCCTCAGCCAAAAGGGATCCAGGGCAAGGGTTGCACCCCTGGTCTGGGAGGACCTGCCTTGATCCTCTAGCAAATGCTGCTGTTGGAATTTCACATGGACTCTTCATACAAGGGAGATGGGCTTGCTGGAGGTGCCTGTTTATTGACGGGGAAAGCTGGGGGAGCAAGGAGCCCCCAGAAGAGCCTCATTCAGTGGGGAGAGCCTACTGTCCTGGGAGCCATCTCCTATCTCCCTGCTCCAGCACCCAGCCTCTGCCCAGCTGGGGCTCAGGTGTCAGCTGCAGCAGCCACATGCCCTGCAGAGGAGCCGGTTCCTGGTGGGCCCAAGAGTCAGGAGCAAACACCCTACAGATGCGCTCCCAGGCTGCAATGCCACGGGCACTTGTGGGAACTGTTTGGCAGGTGGAGTTGGGAACCATGAGGAACCCAAGTCCACACCTGCCGGATAGGTTGGGGGTCTTGTCCAAGACCACACAGCTGGGAAGGAAGGGGTAGGGCTGGGATTCCGACTCTTCCCTGTCAGCCTCTAGAGGTCCCCTTTATGGGCCCTGGGTTTGGTCTCCTCTGTGGTATTTTGCAACGACACCAGGCCCACTGGTGTGATCAAGGCACAGGTGACTTGAGGGGTGTGGAGGTAGATAAAGGCTGCATGACAGGCCCTGGTCCATGTGAAATCCCTACTCTCACCCTGTCCACTCCAGAAGAGTGGATCTGCAGGCCTGGGGGGACCTCGGCTTCCTGGGGACCCAAGTGAGCTGGGATTTAGGCGTTACGGGTGACCTGGCCCCACCTCTCCCTCCCAGGCTGGCTCGTGTCTCCCTTGAGGCAGGCACTGTCAAACTGTCCATTTCCCAGAGGAGGAGACAAGCCCCGAAAAGCTAAGAAACTCGTTCAAGGCCACAGCCCAGGGTGGAGTGAGTCAGAGGTGGGACCCAGAAGCTCATAACCACAGAAGTATGGACGAGCCTCTCTGACAAATAAAATCAGGGTGGGGGAATAAAAGATCGGGACTTGGACTCCTAAGTCCCAGGTCAGGACCTCTCCCCAAGAGAAATCAGGGAAGGCTGCCTGCATGTGAAAGAGCTCAGCGTGGGGAGAATCCAAGAAAGAGTGAGTGCGAGTTTTGAGCAAACGGAATAAGCAGAGGACGCGCTGCACATGGGTCTGACACCACAGGACCCAGACCTTGCAACCCCTTACGAAGGGTTAAGACTTCCGCTAGGAAAAGCAAGCGATTTATCGCTTGCTCCCACATGAGCAGGATGGCGCCTCTTTTTCAAACAAGCTACTACTTCCGCCCCAAACTACCATGGGCCGGCGAACACGGGGAAGGAGGCGCGTCCGACCGGAAGAAGGCCAGACGAAGGCACTTCCGCCCTCCCTTAAGATGGCGCCGGCGGAAGCGGTGGGGTAGCATGCAGCGATGATGGCGGCATCGAGGCTGGAGCTGAACCTGGTGCGCCTGCTGTGCCGCTGCGAGGCTATGGCATCAGAGAAGCGGGACCCAGACGAGTGGCGTCTGGAGAAGGTGAGGGGGTCCCGCGCTGCCGGGGAGAGCCTGGCTCCCGGAGGGTGGTTCCCGGGGATAGAGGCCACTCGGCCCGAAACCCCCACGCCATAGCTCACTGGCCACGCCCCTTCCGGTCATTGCCGCCACGTTCACCTGCAGTTTCCGCCCCCGTCCCTGGTGCTCCGCCCCTCCCTGCTGTCCCCGCCTCCTTTCCACTTGCCTCTCCTTTGCCAGCCCCGCCCCGTCCCGTCCTGCCCCCGCCCCCTCCCTTGCTCTGACTCTTGTGAGCAGGACCTGGGAGGGACAGGGATGACCGCCTGCTTTCCTTCCTCAGTACGTGGGGGCCCTGGAGGACATGCTGCAAGCCCTGAAGGCCCAAGCTAGGTGAGTGCAGGTGGCTGCAGGGTTTTCAAATCCAGGGTGTGGGGTTTCTGTTGAGGCCTCCTCGACTCCAGTCCCAGCTGGGACCCTTTCCTGAGCTGGGGACAATGGGCAGGGTTTTTTTTTCGCCTCTTCTTTTCTTCCAGCAAACCGGCCTCTGAAGTGATCAATGAATATTCCCGCAAGGTGGATTTTCTGAAGGGGATGCTGCAGGCAGAGAAGCTAGTGAGCAAGGGCGCCTCTGCCTTCTCAACCCCCATCATGCTCATCTTGGGTCTCCAGGACCCACCCTTCCGGTGACCCCTCTCCCCACTTTTCTGCAGACCTCCTCTGCTGAGAAGGCACTAGCCAACCAGTTCCTGGCCCCTGGCCGGGTGCCGACAACAGCTAGAGAGCGAATACCAGCCACGAAAACCGTGCATCTGCAGTCACGGGCGCGATACACCAGCGAGATGCGGCGTGAGCTCTTAGGCAAGGTAGGGCTCCCTGGTCCCTAGGAACCCCTTGTGCAGGAACAGGGTTCAATGCTGGGGGAGTAGGGAGAGGCCAGAACTACAATACTGTCAGGTACAGGGATCCTAAGGGGCCCAACAGCCTCTGCTTTGGGCCATCAGACAAGACCTCCCAACAGAAGAGCATTGTGGTCAGGACTTTACTGGATGAATAGGAGTTCGGCATAAAGCAAAAATAGTACATGTCTGGCTATTCCCCAGAGTTGGCCCCAGAACACAGTTTGGTTCCTGGCTTGCCACTTGCCACAAGATGAGTAAGTTTCCCCATCCATGAAATAGAACAAGTGCCTTTCTGAGCCCTTTACGTGGATCATCTCAGTCCCTCACAATATGAGCTGTTGTCCTTATCAGTTTATAGATGAGGAAACTGAGGCTCAGCTGTCACAGAATTTTCCCGGGGCCCTGATTAAGGGTGAGGAGGTTCTGAGAGCAGAAGGGACAGGTTTGGGGACAGGACAAGGTAGGTGACTTCATGCCTCTCCCTTCTTCCCACAGGATTCAGCTGGAGGTGAGTCACCCTGAACAGAACAGGACTTGAGAGCCAGTTGCCTGGGACAAGACATGTATCCCTTCTGCCCCACATCCCTCATGTCCAGCCTGGCTCCCACAGGGTCTTCCCTAGTTCAGGGAGAGTGTCACCCAGGAGGCATCACAGAATTATGCCTGGAGGCAGAGCTGGGAAAGAGGAGGTGGCCCTCAGAGGTGATAGAACTGGGTACTCCAGTCCATGGAGCTAAGGCTAGGCAAGACAGCGGGAGTTGGGGCTTTGGGGAGCCCAGATAGGAGTAGGAAAAGCTTCCTAGGAGAGGCGGTGTTCAATGTAGAGCTTTGAAGCATGCTCAGGAACCCACTAGACAGTAGACAAATTGGGGAAATGACATTCTGAGTAGCAGACACAGCACAGGCAATTTGGGAGGCTGGAAACAGGAAACCAATTCTCTCTTTTTCCCTGCTTGGCCTCTTTCGCTTTCAGAGCCTGAGCTGGATGTGAGGAAGAGAATGTGAGTGTCTGTAGTCCTTGAGCGACAGGGGAGGCTGGTTGGGGGGGGCAGTGCTGGACAAACCATGGGCCACTGTAGTGACACCACAAGGGTCTAAACCACTAATCTGAAGCCATTTCTGGGGATGCTCTTCCCAGAAGCAAAAGCAGAGAAGGGGAAACCGAGCCCCCTCAAGCAGGGCAGTGACTGGAGCCATGACCTCTAGGTTCCTTAGGAATGTGTTGGCCTCTTTCCCTCCCCCACTGCATCTCTCATCCCCTCCTGTCCACCCATGTGTGGGATCAGTGGGATGGGAGGGCCCAGGCCAGCAGACGAGAAGCAGTCGGCAGCCGAGTTAGACCTCGTTCTGCAGCAACATCAAGACCTCCAGGAAAAGCTGGCAGAGGAGATGCTAGGCCTGGCCCGGAGCCTCAAGACCAACACGCTGGCTGCTCAGAGCGTCATCAAGAAGGACAATCAGGTGTGGGGACTCTGGGAACTCTCCAGTCTGCCCTGGGGCATCAGATAAGGCTTCCTAGCAGAGGGGCATTGTGGCTGAGGTTTTAGTGGATGAATAGGAGTTTGGTAGAAAGCAAAGATGGCATTTCCAGCAGAAGGCACAGCACCAGCAAGGGCCAAGAGGTGCCGGCCTGCCCCAGGGCAGTAAGAAGAGGCCTGGCTTGACCCCAGTCCTGTTGACACCCTCCCCTCCTCACCCACAGACCCTGTCGCACTCACTCAGGATGGCTGACCAGAACCTAGAGAAGCTGAAGACAGAGTCAGAACGGCTGGAGCAGCACACGCAGAAGTCAGTCAACTGGCTGCTCTGGGCCATGCTTATCGTCGTCTGCTTCATCTTCATTAGCATGATCCTCTTCATTCGTATTATGCCCAAACTCAAATAAAGACCAGCCCCGACTCACCTTGTCTGTTCTCTGTCTGCCCCCCACCCCTATCTAGGGGGACCCTTTGAGAGGTTCCTGAGAGCCGCAGAGAGTACATGAACAGGGAGGCTTTGGGGGCAGTGACTCAGCAAACGCCCCTCTATTCTCTCCTGATGCCCACCCCATGCTAGACAAGGCCAGGCCTCAAGAGTCCCCAGGAACCCTCTGTCAATCAGAGCCAAACACAGTTCCTTCAGTGCTGTGGAGTCAGGGTGAGGCTGGAGGGTGGAGGAGGAGTGGGGCCATTCCTGGAGTTCAGCGTGGGGGAGGGGGCATTGATGCTGGGCCTTCCCTGAGATTGAAGGCAATAATTTAGGGCTCTGCCCAGCCACAGCCTCCATTCTCAGGACACTGCAGATCCTTCACATAGTCAATAAACGTGTGGGTCATGTACAGGGCTCAGCAGAGATCCTGCCTTCCCCAGGTCACAGTCTGGTCATTTCAGAGGAGATCTAGGTGGCCACTAGAGTTGGGACCCTGGCAGGGGTCGTCGAGTGAGAATCCTGGGGCAACATTGGTCCTGGGCTCTGCTCACCACTACTCGTGATGTCCGGGGCATAGCCTGAAAGGGGGGTGACCAAGGGAGCTCACTCAGGGAGAGTGAACATGTGACAGGTGTTTGGAGTATCTGTCCCACGGGAGCATGGGTAGGCACTGTGGGGACACTCGTGGAGACGCCCACATGGACCCCCAACAACACAGGTGCAAAACTGCCTGGTATAGATTTTTAAAGCTCTAGTGGCAGCTTTTATTTAGTTAGTTTTTATTTATTATTTTTTTTAAAAGATGACTGGTAAGGGGATCTTAACCCTTGGCTTGGTGTTATCAGCACCACACTCTCCCACGTGAGCCATGGGTCGGCCCTCTTTTTTCTTTTTTTTTGGTAGGGAGGGCCGGCCGGTACAGGGATCGACCCCTGCACCTTAGTGTTACCAGTACCACGCTCCAGCCAACTGAGCTAACCAGCCAGCCCAAGAAATTTTTACATATTTTTGCAGTATCGTTTGCAATGAGGAAAATACTTATGTTTGTCACGAATTAGGATCTTTCTGGAAGGAGACACAATTAACTGCAGCCTGTGGACGGGGTTTGGTGAGAAATTCACTTTTGTCCTATTCGCCTTTTCTATTGTTTGAATTTTCTTTTTTTAAAATGACTGGTAAGGGGATCTCAACCCTTGACTTGGTGTTGTCAGCACCACGCTCTCCAAGAGTGACCAAGTGAACTAACCAGCCATCCCTATATAGGGATCTGAACCCGCGGCCTTGGTGTTATCAGCACCATACTCTCCCAAGTGAGCCAGGGGCCGGCCCTAAAGAAATTTTTTTTTTTTTCCTTTTTGTCTTTTTTTTCGTGTCCGGCAACGGATCGCAACCCTCAGTGTCGCGCCCGTACCGGACCGGGACCGGCAACGGGATCGCAACCCTCGGTGTCGCGCCCGTACCTCGCTCAGCCAGTGAGCGGAACCGGTCTGCATGTGGGATCCGAACCCTCGGCGGGAGCGACGCCGTGCTCCTAAGCGGCGCACTGTAGCAGTGCGCCACCGGCCGGCCCAAGAAATATTTTAAAAACATAACTGCAGAGTAAATAAACACATGCAAGTTCACGAAAACCACCGCGCTTTTCAGACAAACTGAGGATCACAGTTCTCAAAACAGCAGGGATGGGTTGAGGTCGGATTCGAACCTGGGTGGCTAGGGTGTGTAGCCCGGCCCGCCAGGTCAGATCCCGCCCCTCGGCCGCCAGGCCCCGCCCCGTCTCGCCAGGCCCGTCCCCGTCCGGCAGAGCGAAGCGCCAGTCGGGTGCAGCTTGCAGTTAACACACAACTGGGACTCCAGTGTCTCTGCGGCAGCAGACCCAGGCTCGGAGCCCCGGACGCTGGGACAGGTGACCCGGGTGGGAACAATCCGTGAGGCCCGCGGGCGGGGCGGAGGTCCTAGGGGGCTCCTCGGAGACAGTGTCAGTGGGCTCCCCGCGCCCTAGAGGGCGAGGCTCCGGCAGCAAGGGGGTTAATTGGACTCCGCCCGAGGCTGTGGGGTGACGTCATGGCTCGTTTGCATAGCTCTTTTCCGGGTTACGCATCCTGGGGCGGGGTCTGGAGAGCGATGAAGGCTAATCGCGTGCGTCTATGCAAATAGCGGCGGCGCTCCGTGGAGCGCGCGCGCGGGTGGAGAGTTGGCCGCCCGGGGCCCGCCTCCCCGCGCGCGCTCCCGCCGGCCCCGCTTCCATCCCGTTCTGCCCGCGTGTCCTCAGGCCGCCCGCAGGCCATCCCCGCCACGCGCGGGCCACGACACCTCCCGCAGGGCCCGCCCACCGGCCCAGGGACCACCAAGTGGCGCCTCCCCGAGGCCGATGCACACCCGGAAGCCTCCCAAGACTCGCTGCTCCGGGGGAAACCCGCAGACCCGCCCTCCTGGCCCTGGGTCCCCGGTGAGTGTGAGCGGGGGTGGGCGCCCAGGCCGGGCCTAGGCAGAGGATTCAGTCCCCCCAGAATGAGGGATACGGCTTCCCAACCACCACCCCCTCCCCCGTGAACCCTAAACCGTGATTCCTGCGGTGTCTGCAGCGACCGGTAGCAGGAGGCCTCAAAACTGGCGCCCCCCGCCCTCTGTGCCAGCCCTTGCCGGGAGCCCACAAAGCAAGGCCCAAGAAGATTGTATTTGAGGATGAGCTGCCCTCCCAGGCCCTCCTGGGCGCCAAGAAGCCTACTGGAGCCGTCCCCAGGGGGCATATGCCTAGGCCTCCCCCAGTGCCTGACTATGAGCTGTGAGTGTCCCCCAGTGGTTCTTGATGCCTAGGAACAGGGAAGGGGCACTGAGACTGGGACTTTGACGGGTGAATAAGAGTTTACCAAATAGTAAAAAGAGAAAAAGCACGTTTTAAGTAGGGAGCCCAATATAGGCAAAGAAAAACAAATTATACGGATTGGGGGAAAGGAAGGGATCTTTATACTCACCCTCCGACCCCTTGAACCCGGTAGTAAGTACCCACCGGTGAGCAATGAGAGGGAACGGAGCCGCTATGCTGCAGTGTTCCAGGACCAATATGGAGAGTTCCTGGAGCTCCAGCAGGAGGTGGGGTCCGCACAGGCAAAGCTCCAACAGCTGGAAGCCCTACTGAGCTCGTTGCCCCGGCCCCAAAGCCAGGTCAGCACTGAGCGGAAATCCCTGCCCCACAGTCCTTTCTGGGTGCCCTGACCCAAGCCTCTGGGACCTCCATTGGGTCTAGATCTCTGGGACTGCTCCTCCTTTAGGCCAGATGGGTGCCACAACACATGGTCGAGGTCAGCTTTTGAGGTCCTCCCTGGATGGACCACTTTGTCTATCTGAGTCTCAGTTTCCCCCTCACTCCCTCGGTCCAGCTCTCCCTGAGCCCCTTCCTCCTCCTCTCTTTGCAGAAGGAAGCTAAAGTTGCAGCCCGTGTCTGGAGGGAGTTTGAGAAGAAGCGAATGGTGAGTAGTGACCCTTGGGTCCCACTGCTTGGGCTTTGCACCTGGACACTCCCATGAGGCAGGGATGCTTCTGCCCAGTTTCGAGAAGAGAATACTGAGGCTCAGAGAGGACAGGCACAGGGTCGAGCAACTTGAGACCATAGGCTAGGCTACCACAAGGACTTCTCCGGCTCTCACCCTGTCCAGGACCCTGGCTTCCTGGACAAGCAGGTGCGTTGTCACTACCTGAAGGGTAAACTGAGGCATCTCAAGAACCAGATCCAGAAATTTGACGACCAAAGAGACAGCGAGGGCTCTGTGTACTTCTGAGCGGCCTGGCAGACATGTGGGGGTAGGGACCCCTCGCTTCTCTTCCTACCTGCGGGCCTCTTCTCGTGCCCCTCCCCCTGCCTGGAGTAGCTTCCCTGGTTGCAGATGCCTCGGCTGTGATGGTCCCTCCTCCAGGAAGCCTTCCCAGGCCCCCCTTCAGGACCCCCAGCCCTGGCTCCATGGGGACTCCAGATCTCCACCTGTCCCCTGGAAGCAGGTCCTGCTCTCCATCCCAGTGGAATAAACATGTATTAAACACCTACCGTGTACAGCTGAACACTCCTGATTTCGCTCAGTTGTCACCAAAAAGTTGTTTTTCCATTTTCCAGAGGAAAAAAATGAGTTTCCAAAAAAGGGTGTATTAGTCCGTTTTTGTTGCTTACAACAAAATACGTGGAAACTGGGTGATTTACAAAGAAAACAAAATTTATTGCATACAGTTTCTGAGGCTGAGAAGTCCAAAGTCCATCTGGTGGTGGTGACCGTGACCCAGGGGTCTCATATTGCAAGATGGTGGAAGCAAAGAGAGAGAACAAGAGACAGACTCTCCTCTTCTTCTAAAAGCCCTCAGAACCACACCCCTGACCACCATTTTTAATCTATTCACTACTGCACGGTCCTACAATCCAATCACCTCTTCAAGGCCCCACCTTCCAATTGCCAGAATAGGATTTCCCACCCTCTTAACAGTCACAGTGGGGGCTAAGTTTCTTTTTTTTTTTTTTTTTTTAAAGATGACCGGTAAGGGGATCTTAACCCTTGACTTGGTGTTGTCAGCACCACGCCCAGCCAGTGAGCGAACCGGCCATCCCTATATGGGATCCGAACCCGGGGCCTTGGTGTTATCAGCACCGCACTCTCTCGAGTGAGCCACGGGCCGGCCCGGGGGCTAAGTTTCTAATACGTAAAATTTGGGGGACACCATTCAAGCTTCAGTGAGTTTTGGGGAGATATAATTCCATCCACTACAAAGGGACTTGTCCAGGATCTCTGGATGGGGTTTGACCCTTGTCTGTCCAGGGGGCTCCCACTCCTCCAAGAGTTCCAAGTGGCCTTGCCGTCAGATGAGGGCCAACATCCATCTTCACCTCATCTGCCAGGCTTGTGGTCAGGAGCTTGTGCAGGTCCATTCATGGAGGCAAGACTGGCAGAGGACCCAAGTCTTGCCAGGGCAGCTTCCTGAAATATTCACGTGATGCGATGCTGGGGACCACTTGAAGGCAGCAGACTCAGCCCAAGGTCCCTGCAGGGGGACCTGTCCCCAGCCCAGACAAGTGGGTCCGTCCATTCTCCACTTCTCCCTGGGCACTTGAGACTGGACAGCAATTTATGCCAGGCACTGTGTGGGCACACTTCATACACATGGCCTGGGGGGAGGGTCCTCTGATGCCGACTGACACATGCCAGGCTCTGGATAAGGTGCGTGGGGTACAGGCAGGGCCAGGCTCCCTGTGGGGCTTGTGACCATGGACCAGAAGCTGCCCTCTCTGAGTCTTGGTCTCTCAGGGAAGCCACAGGAGACAGGAGCAACAGGGAGGCCATATGCAGGCAGGGAAGACAGTGTCAGCTACCAGGCCACCAGGATTGGTCCTCAAGAAGCCCCTAGGCTGGGAAAGATAGCCCTGGGCCCAGTAATAAAAGGCTGGATAGCAGATTCTTAACAACCAGGGAGGCTCGAGATGTTTTCCTGCAGTAGGGGCAATATGGGTGGGGTTTTGTTGGGCAAGTAGGAGTTCAGTGGTCAGGCTGGACAGACATCCAAGTCTCTGGCCTGGACACCCGACAGCAGGACAGATGCCATGGTCCTATACAGTTCTGATCATGCTGTGAATCTGAGAAATGGGGTGTTGCTGTCCAGCCCACAGTATGGAGTGAACATACACCCATTTACAGGACATTATGAAAGACCCTGACCCAGGGCCGAGCCCAATTCAGCCTCCAGTGGGGACCCAATGTCCTCCCCTTCCCACTCCTACCTCATCCCCTTCGGAGGACAAGGCATGCGCATGAGAAGCCCTTATTTATTCCACAATAAGTGGCATAAGGCTTCCTCCAAGATGGACACAGGAAAGACCAGCGGGGAGGATTTTGGAGGACGGGCTGCCCTGGCCTGCAGGTGAGACCTAAGTTTGGCCTTTGCTGTTTTCAGAAGGGCATCTTTTTTATATTTTTTTTAAAAGATGACTGGTAAGGGGATCTTTTTTTTTTTTTTTTTTTAAAGATGACCGGTAAGGGGATCTCAACCCTTGACTTGGTGCTGTCAGCACCACACTCAGCCAGTGAGCAAACCGGCCATCCCTAATACGGGATCCGAACCCGTGGCCCTGGTGTTATCAACACCGCACTCTCCCGAGTGAGCCACAGGCCGGCCCCAGAAGGGCATTTTTGATGGAGGGCTTGTCAGGCCTCAGTGAGAGGCACCACCCCCACCACCATTCGGGCCTTTCCACCAGTTTCCTAGAGCTACCTCCCAGGTGCTAAACCCCACTGGTGCCTTTCCCACCCAGAGCTGGGCCACAAACCCTCATGGCCAGGATGACTGGGTCCCTGGTGCCCTGTACCACTGCATGTCAACTCAGTTAAATCCCCATTTCAAAGTCTATCCTTACAGGTCCCCACCTTCCAAGTGCCGATCTATAAACAGGAATTTTTAAATTATGTGTAAGGAAAAATTGAACTCAAATTGGCTCAGGCACAAAAGGGAAAATCTGGGCTCATTGTATTTAAACACCAAAGGGCTTCAGGTATGGTTTGATCCAGGGGCTCCAAAGGCATCTTGGGAAATTAGCCCTCTCTTAGCTCTGCCTTGCTTTAATTGTATCCTCCCAGTTACAAATCCTGCCATCAAATCTCACTAGCCAGCTTTGAGTCACATGCTGTCCATGAACCAAACACTGTGGCCGGGGAAATAGAGAGTTCTGATTGTTTGGGATGAGATCTCATAACAGGACTAGCCCCAGATGTTTCCCGAGGGCATTGGAGCCCAGACACCATGATTAAGAGCTGACCAGAGAAAATAATAAGGTGTTTGGTCCAGGACATGTATGACTCTTAACAACCATGAGGTTTACCTTCACAGACCAGAGCCTGAACTTGAGCCAGAGCCATCTGTGGGCTCAAATCCTGCAGACTCACTAGATAATCTCAGGCCCCCTTCTCCACCTGCCTCAGTTTCTCCACCTGTCCTTCAAAAACAGACACAGTCACAAACTGTTAATTGGGCTGTTAGGTGAAAGACTGTGGTTGTGGGTGGGGG
The DNA here is from genome assembly GCF_000696425.1 of Galeopterus variegatus. Taxonomy (NCBI): domain Eukaryota; kingdom Metazoa; phylum Chordata; class Mammalia; order Dermoptera; family Cynocephalidae; genus Galeopterus; species Galeopterus variegatus. The sequence goes on from NW_007728237.1 coordinate 192,592, forward strand.
TCTTCACCCTCCCCTCCCCTCCAAAAGATGGCGAGGGAGGCTGTGCAGGTAGGAAACGTCTTTATTATTGGCCTTGACTTATTCATGTAGTGTCCAACGTGGTCACATGTCCAGAGGACCGCCTGGCACACGTTACCCCTGCCCCTCTGGTCCAGACGCCAGGCCTTTGTCCATCATGTCAGAGAAGCCAACCCCACCGTCCCACGGGTTCATGCTTGGGACTCTGAGGGACAAGGCTGTCCCAGGATTCAACCCTCCGTCCCTCACCCGCAACCTGGCCAGAGGTTCTGGGCGATCGTCTCTTTTTGGTTTTGTGATCATTTAAAAAACAGAAAAAAGACAAACATTTCACAGTCTTCAAAAAACAGAGGAGTTAGGAGTCTGAGAAGAAAAGCCAGGGTACTCTGCCCGGGGTGGGGGACACCCCCTCGAGGCCCCAGCATCCATGTCCCTTGAGGTCTGCAGACCCGGCCATAGCCATTCAGCATCATAACAGTCACTGGCCCGAGCCGTAGGGCCAGTTGAAGGTACTTCCCGACAGCAGCATGTCGCGGATCAGTGTCTCAATGGGCGTCTTGCCCACCAGGCGCATGAAGAACAGCTGGGAGATGAGTGAGGCGGGCACGGCACGCAGGGCGGGCAGCCGCAGCAGCAGGCGCCCAAAGCGCTGGGGCTGGGATGGGTACTGGGCCCGCACGTACTCGGTGAGGGCCACCTGCGCCTTCTCCTGCAGGCTCTCCACGTGGGCTGGGTCTGAGAGGCCGCAGGCATCTGGGGGGACAAGAGCGAGTTAGACGGGGGTGGGACGCAGCAAGAAGACTCAGGGCCCACAAAGGTGACTGGGGGTGACCACTTAGGGCTGTGGGTACTGAGGGGGTCTCAGGTGGATGATGGGGCTCTGGGGCACAAACAGGGCTATTGAAAGCACTGTGGATTCTCAAGAGAAACTGAGATGGTCTCATCTGAGGAGAGTGACAAGGGTGCAGGCAGTGATGCTTCAAGTGTAGTTGAGACTCCCAACTGAAGCCTGTGACAGGAAGACAAGTTCTTTTTTTAAGGTTTTTTTTTTGGTGGCTGGCCAGTAAGGGGATCCAAACTTTTGACCTTGGTGTTACCTGCACCACGCTCTCCCAATTGAGCTTGCCAGCCCCCTAGGAAGACAAGTTCTAATGAAGCTTACCAGGAAGGTGGGGCTGGGGATTTGGGGAGGCAGAGCCCAGATGGAAACTCAAGAGGAGCCTGGGGTGTGACTGAATGTGGCAGTGTCTAGAGGGGGACCCATGGAGGAGAGAGGCAGAGAAAGTCTTCTGGGAAAAGAAGGGAGGGGCCGGCCCGTGGCTCACTCGGGAGAGTGTGGTGCTGCTAACACCAAGGCCACGGGTTCGGATCCTATATAGGGATGGCTGGTTTGCTCACTGGCTGAGCGTGGTGCTGACACTACCAAGCCAAGGGTTAAGATCGCCTTACCGGTCTTCTCTAAAAAAAAAAGAAAAGAAGGGAGGGGCCGGCCCGTGGCTCACTCGGGAGAGTGTGGTGCTGCTAACACCAAGGCCACGGGTTCGGATCCTATATAGGGATGGCTGGTTTGCTCACTGGCTGAGCGTGGTGCTGACACTACCAAGCCAAGGGTTAAGATCGCCTTACCGGTCTTCTCTAAAAAAAAAAGAAAAGAAGGGAGGGGCCGGCCCGTGGCTCACTCGGGAGAGTGTGGTGCTGCTAACACCAAGGCCACGGGTTCGGATCCTATATAGGGATGGCTGGTTTGCTCACTGGCTGAGCGTGGTGCTGACACTACCAAGCCAAGGGTTAAGATCCCCTTACCGGTCATCTTTAAAAAAAAAAAAAAAAAGAAAAGAAGGGAGGGACTAGGCTGTATTTATCGAATGAAAGCCACCTCCTAGAGGGGCCTGGGTCTGGTTCCTGCAGCCCTGGCCCCAAGGACGCATCTGGTGGGGTCTGGAGTCTTCCACTGGGTGAAGTAACCCCTGGGGGACAGGCTGGGGAGACTTGTCCAAAGAACAGAACTAGCTGCGCCGCCAGCGACTGGCGTACTGGAATACTGCGGGGAAAGGACTGCTGGAGGGTTACCAGGAAGGTACTCAGACCCGGCTCCGCCCCGCCCCAGCGGGAGGGCCTCCGAGCCACGCCCCTACCCCATCCAGTGCCGTCTTGGCCACCTGGAGATTGCCCTGGATGCCTGGTTCAGCGGTCTTAGGGCCCAGGAATCAGGCAGGGAGGAACCGAGGGGACCAGAACTAGGTGTCAGGGACCGCCCCTCCCACGTCCCTTCCTTCCCCGATCCCATTCTGCTGTCAGTGTTCGCTGGGTACGAAGGGCACTTTGATGAGGCGGTGGGGGTCTCGGGGTGCCTAGGAATCGGAAAAGAGGCCATGGGGACCTGAGTGACAGGTCCAGGCCCAGCCTGCGGTTTAGAAGGCTGGGCGCCGAGTCCTCAGGGAGTGCTGGGATGGGGAGCAGGGGCGTCAGGGCGTCACACTGCCTACACCCACTCCTAGCCCCCCTCCCCTCCAGCGCTGGTGGGCCCGTGCAGGGCGCCAGATCTGGGCAGCGGCTGGGTCCCGGCCTCCCCCTCCCGCGGCACTCACCTGGCGTGAAGAGCGCGATGGCCTTGAGGCAGCCGTACTCTGCCGAGTCGACCTGCAGGCGGCCCAGCTTGTCCACCTGCGCCTGGAAGGCGCGCACCTGATCCATGAAGGCCACGGCGCGCTCTGCGGCCATGGGCGCGGCGTGCAGGCCGGCGGCGGCCAGCAGCGGCGCCGTGTGGAGGGGCAGCGCCGCCTGCGCCGCGTTCAGCACAAACAGCTCGCTCCAGCTGAGGCGCAGCAGCGCCACCTGGTCGGCCACCGGCAGCTCGGGGAAGAAGGGCGCGTGGCGCGCCCACTCCACCGTGCTGAAGAGCAGCCGCGCCGCCAGCTCG